>NC_133171.1:3900000-4200000 GCF_040802235.1 Manis javanica
TATGTGTTCTCTCCCTGGGTTCCTTTTACTGAAGCTAAAGCCAGTAAGCATCTTAAAGCACATCATGCCTCCTATTAATGACTTTACAGTCTATACAGAATTTTAGACAAGGTAAACTGAAAATGTTAGTGTTAAACCAGGAACAAGATCTAGTTCTCAATTCTGGAAGCTCAAGTTTTAAAGAAGATTGGTGAGGTGCCAGAAAGCTGTTTCTATGCCTGTGTGCAGCTGAGCAAAGATGAGTGGTGTCCATGGCATGACTATAGATCTGTTATGACAGATTCTTTCTTCAAAGACACCCACTTCTTATTTTTCTATGTACTATTATCTACAATTCTCCTTTTCATAAGAACATTTATCTATGATGAGTATCTGATGCAGTTAAATTTATCACTGATCAGAACATTCGCCTGAAAAAGGAGTGAGCACCAGGAAGCTGCCTGAGTGGCTGAGGTGCCAGGACTGCTCTGTGCAGGCATCCTGTTAGCCTATTTCATAGTGTCCAGTGGGTATTTTAACATACAATAATGTAGACAGGTCCTGAGGCCATAACCTCAGTCCTGAAACTGCTAACATAACCGAGACAAAGTTGTCTCATGAAGTTCTTCTTTCCAATTGCAATTTCCTTTCCATCAGGAGTAGATCAAAAATACCAGCTGGGCTGTATTGCCGTTTCACTCTGATTTAGGGTTCTTTCTCGAAGCCTCAGTTCTAGGCATTCCACAGTAAGGGGGTATGTTGTAAGCTCAAACTTGTTAGCAAAGAGGCTTGGTGAATTAATCAACCACTTTAAGTCTCCGTTTCCATAGATACAAATGCCATGTATGTAGTGACCTGCAAAGGAACAAACGGGAAACAGTCAAAACATGTTTGGCTTCAGAAGTCAGGGGTAACAAACTTGCAACACGGCAGTAACTCAGTGACTGAGTAACTAAACCTGTGCCAAAGGCTATCGGATTCTCACGAAATACAATTGTGTACTTTAGCCCACAAGGAAGTTAAACTCTTTTTTAGGAAGACAAAGGGTACAAATATGTATTTGAAGAAGAGTTCAATAATACAAAGCAATAACACGACAGGCATCCCCAGGCAATTTGTGTATTACCAAATGAGATTACGGACAGGAAGTTCTGCAAGTGTGCAGATGAGAGAGGTCTTTACTGGTTGCGCTGGTCAGGCTTTTCCCAGGGCTCTGATCTCACCACCCAAGTGCCAAGGTGATCCCTCTGATTAGCTGAGTCATCAACCTCACTGATGTAACATGTCAACACTCCACTTTTTAATCCTTTCCAAGTGGTCCCCATTGTAGCCCACGGCAATTCTGCCCTCAGTAGCCTGTGTACTTCTTTCTCTCACACCCCGCATACAATCTGTCAGCTCAGCCTTCAAAATAATAATAGAACTTGACCACTTTTCACCACCTCCACTACTATTAACCTGGTCTAAGCCACCTCCACCTTCCTGTCTGAATTGGTATAATAATTGGTTTTCATTGTCTCCACCTTTGCCTGTTAATATATTCTCAGCACAACAGCCAGAGTGATTGTTTTAAATATAAGCAGAATGTGTTCCCTCTGCTCAGAACTCTCTAATGGCTTCTCAGCTCACATAGAGGGAAAGCCAAAACCCTAGCAATGGCACTCAAGATTCCTCGAGGTGGCTCCCGGTAGCCTGCACGTACCTTCCACCTCCTACTCATCCACCTAGAACCCTTGCTCATTCACTGTGGCCGCAGTGGCCCCCTTGCTCGTCCTGAGCACATGGGGCATGCTCTACCTGAGAATCTGCAGCTGTTCTTCCTCCCCTGGACCAGCGCCTCCCCCCAGACATCCTTAAGGTGCCGTCTTGCACCACCCAGGGCCTTTGCTTCAGGGCCATCTTCTCAGTGAGGCCTTCTCTGGACTCCCTTACCCCATTCCCTGATTCATTTTTTCCTTTGGCTTATTACCAACTGATTTTATATTTGTCTTAGTGGCATGAAGGAAAATAATATTTTGTTTATGGTCTTTCTTTCCAGGTAATTGTTTATTGTCTTTCTCCCCAGACTAGAGTATAAGGTCTTAAGAACTGGAATTTGAGGCCAGTTTGTTCTCTTCTGTGTCCCTTGCATCAGGAATGGTGCCTGGTAAATATTAGGTATTCAATTAATAGTTGATGGATAAAAGGATGGAGAAGAATGAGGGGAGAGTCAGCGGACAGGGAGATTTGGGAAGCGCCAGGAGGATGGGCGGTGGTTTCAGAAGGAAAAATGCCTCTCAGAAAACTTGAGAGATGGGAATTTTCTGCTAGAATTGGGAGTTTTGTTGGGAAATGGGTTAGAAACAAGAATGGTGGGAAGTTGGAACTCTTTTCCAGAGGTTGCTTGGCATGTAGTAGAACTTAACCCAAAGGGTTGAGCCCTTTTAATCCCATAAATATGGGGAGGGGAGTCTCTGAAGATGTTTGAATAGAAGAATGAAATGGTGAAATGGACTTTAGCAAGATTAATTCTGCAGTGCCTTGCAGAGCACCTTAGAGGTCAAGGACTACAGTAATAACTTCATGTAAACCAGAGAGCTTGTTTGAAGTGAATGGCTACCGTGAGTGGGAAAGAGGATCTTAAGAGTCAAAATACAGGACAGACAGGACTTCGTGATTAGTTCAACGTGGCTGGGAGGAAGTAAAATAGGGAATGAAGGAAGATCTGCAGGGGAAGAAGCCAGAGCTGTGGCAAGTTCAAGAATAACTGGGTAGTGAGAAGAGATGAGCGCATAGGCAGCACCCCATGCTGAAGAACACAGAAGTGAACAGGACAGAATAGCTCAGTCTGGGTCAAGCAGAGGGTACACAGACAACCTGGGCTTCAGGACAGAGGCAGTCAGTGCATACTTACAGAGAGAGAGAGAGCCAGCAGACCAGAACCCCAGGAATGCAGGAGAGCAAGGGGACAATTTGGGGGGGTCCACAGATAGTGACCTTGGTTGTGAGGATGGGTAACTTTTCCTCTTGAAACAGGAAGAACAATGAAAGAACGCATCGAAAATTCTTTAAGGTGGAGGAAAGGAATGACATGACAAAGGAATTGATAAAGAGATTTTGATCATATGTCTAGAAAGTTCTCCCTAAAGTTGAAATCACCAACTTTAGAAGATGGAAAGGCTAATTTAGCACTAGATTGAGAGCTAAAGGTGAGCAGGAAGGCTGAAAAGGTGTATGCTGGGAAGGGCAACAGGAAAAGAATGAGGTAAATAAAAGAATAAGCAGTCAGCCAGGAGGGTCTAGCTGAAGTTAGACAGCAGGTCCCTGTGGTGGGTGAGTTTAGGTCAGTTCTGTAACATTCCCCAGCATTGTTCTCTTTAGGAGAACACAAATGGCAAAAAGCAGATGGTGGTAATGATTAAACACAGGAGTCAGTCGGCAGTCCCAAATGGCAAGGGAACTTAACGCATTACTGAGAACCGCATGGCCCGGCAGATACCATACACAGGCTGGACAAGGAGTCCTCAGAAGCAGGAAGCTGGAAAAGTGGAACCTCTGGACATCCCAATTTTAAAAAAGCAAACACATTTAAAACAAGATATTTTAGGTATGCAGCTACAGCAATGAACAAATTGGTTAAAAATCTCAGCCCTCTTGAAACTCCTGTTCTGGGAAAAAGACAGTAAAATATATAGTATGTAAGTGGGTGAAGGAAACTAGCAGGGTGACAAAGAGGTTGTAATCGGAAATGGTAGCTCCAAGTTCAAGACCACAGAATGAGAATAGTACTCTGTGATTCTAAGTGCGAAGAGGGCTTATAAAACAGGTACACACACAGGTTTGAAGAAATCCTGTTGCAGCCAAGGGAAAAGGTCCAGATGGTATTGCAGACTTGCCGGTTTGGCGTGCAATGTTCTAGCTCCTCTGGGTTATGTCTTTTTCTTTTCCCTATGTAGTAGGTTGGGGGAAAAACAATTTTATGCTCTGAACTCTATATAAGACTTTCAGATGTTCACTGGCATAACAGGCTCTAAGAAAAGAAAAATGAGACATTTGTCTGAGGTGGGCGACGGTCACCCAACCTTTGTATCCTATGTAGGCTCCTCGCTAGGGGCTGCTCTCAGGGACCCCCATGTCATGTAATCAGTAAAGGTCCCTACTTTTGCATATACCTTTGCATGTACAAATGCAAACCTGCGTCGTCAATACCTTCCTACCAGGGTATGATCGGGATACAGGTGGTGACAAGGAGACTGAAGGTAGGTAGGTCTGTGCTTGCGCAGGATGGGGGCTGATGCACAGTGGATGGGGAGCTTCTGTGGTCGGGGAGGCCTGGGATTGCAAAGTAATGATGTCACATGGGTCCCTGTTGTGGATGCTGAAGTCCTCAGGAGTTACAGCTGGAGAGACGGTGGAGAAGCAGGTCAGAGGATGACTCTGTGGTCCTAGAGGTTGGCAATAGGGGCTGCAGAAGGATGTGGAGACAGCATATCCCAAATATTGGGACCCTGACTGATGCGGATGGTCTGTTTTTCAGAGCTCTGAGAAATCAAAGAGCAAAACGATCTCCTCTCCATCCTCCTCCTGCACCAGGAGGGCAGGCCGCGCTGAGGATGCAGGCAGGTGGCACGAGCTGTCCTCTGGGGGAAAGGTGGGCTGATGAAGGTAAAGATATGACTATGCTTAGAAACAGACCATACAGCAAAGTGAGATTCTGCCACCCTCAGTGGAAGGGGACTCCGAGGAGCAACATGAGGCGGCGGCTGAGTGTAATGGAGAGCCCTAGAGAAGCAGCAAATCGGGGGTTTTCATCTAAAACTTTAGATGTAGATTAGACAGACTGATGAGTGGAAGAGTGGGGGGGGGCACAGCTTGTTACCCTAGGGGGAAAGGTGACACCTTCACATTCACTCTCTCACCCACTCACTGAATCACCTACAGAATATGTGTTTATTGCCTGATATGATGGGCTGAATTGTGTCCCCCCAAAATCATATGTTGAAGTCCTAATCCCAGTACCTCAGACTGTGACTGTACTTGAGACAAAGCTTTCAAAGAGGTGACTAAGGTAAAATGAGGTCACACAGGTGGGTCCTGATCCAGTATGACTGGTGTCCTTATAAGAGGAGGTAAGGACAGACGCACAGAGGGACAACCCCCTCTGCCCAGTGCGGACCCAGGGAGAAGGCAGCATCTGCAAAGCCAAGGAGGGGGCCTCAGAAGAAGCCAGCCCTGCACACACCTGGTCACAGACTCCTGGTCTCCAGAACCGTGGGTATAGAAATTTCTGTTATTTTAGCCAACCAGCCTTTGTTTTGTTAGCCCTAGTAAACGAATGCACATGCCCACTATGGACCAGGCAGTAGTGTGATTGGCATGTATAACAGGACTGATTAAAAACCTTTCTTTGTCAGGTTCTATGGAAATGAAAACTACTTAATTTTTCTAGTTCTTGTCCATTTGAAGGAGAAATTTCTCGTTAGTGTCACGTGCCATCATGTCAGAGCAGAAGCAAACCGTTCCCAAGTCACCTGCGTGCCTCTCTATGGAGGGAGCAGAGGTTGGCATGAGGGATGGGGGTCCAGCTTGCTCCACGGTGAGAATGTGACATTTCTCATGCTGACCACTTTCCTTTCCTGACCACTGCACTCTCAAAAGAGCAGAAAGAGGAATAAATAAGAAAAAATCGGAAACTAGTAAAAAGAAAGTACCATTCTAATTTGGGCCCGCTTCTACATCTCCCTAGGTATTATGAGCTGGAGAACATCTGTGAGATACTTAAATTTACTTTTCAAGGACAGTGTCTTAAAGCCTCTAGCTACTCTATTTAGTAACTCTCAGACTGGTCTACACGTACCAGCAGTTCTCCTCCCAAGAGGCCCTGTATTCCATAACCACCTCCATGCCGACACCAACAAGCAGTGTGGCCCCAAAGTGTAAAACGAATGACTCACCATGGCAGCCTCCATGTTTGTCTTCCATGTCAATCCACTTGACGGCTCTGAGGTTACCCATCCATGAGGCATTTGGCATGGAGCCAGGGACACCTGCAATGTCGGTAAGAAAAGCAGAAATGAGTAGTCAGAAAGGTATCAATTTCATCAATTACGCCTCCAAGCCATGTGTATTCTCTTTCAGTGTATTACCTTTCACATCAGACTTTGCATCACCAGTGCCAGATCCCAGAGGATTGTGACGTGAATGGTTGGTGGCTATGAACGTAGCCATGTCACCAGGGAAAAGAGTCTATTGGTTTTTTTCATGAGGTGTGTCCAAGCCCGCAAGACAGAGTTTAAGAAATGCCAGTGTGAAACCACAATGCAGATGAAAATGTTGGGGATTTTTTGGTCTATTTCTCAATGGCCTTTGACTGACTATACTTTCAATGCTAATATTACAATTTTTGGGACATTCCAAATGATTTCTATCTTAAAGCGAAAGCTTAGCAAACAGGCTACGCTATGCCCTTAGTGCTAATAAATGAGAATGATTACAGGCTCACGTATATAAGGTGACAGTATAAGGCATACAGAAGGAAAATACCTTGTTTACTACATATGGAACTCAAATAAACCGTCTGGCATACTCTCCTTCTTGCTTGTTAAAGCGCTCCTTAAGCATGTGGTGTTGCCAAGCATTGCGACGGGCAGAGGAACAAGACATGATTCCCGATCACCCAGTGAAGATGATGAACTGTCCACCCCAAGCAGTAGGTTTCAAGCCTAAGTTTTTCCTAGAAATACTGGTGTGAATTCACCTACCCATCCTCTCTATTTCTTCCATTTTTTTCTTTTTGAACAAAAAAACAAAAACAGAAACAGAAACTGGTGACCGGTTATCCAATTTACCTTTGAAATGTAAAGAGCCTTAAAAAAAAGGTAGTGGGCTTTAGGTTGCCCTCTTGTTAGGCCAGGGCTTTTCCACTGGCACTATGGGCACTGGGCTGGATAATGCTTTGTCACGGGGCGTTGAGCAGCACCCCTAGGCTCTACCTACCAGATGCCAGCAGTACATAAACCCATCTGTGGCAATCAAAAATGTCTTCAGATGGTGCTAAATGTCCCCCTGTGGGAGCAAAATCGTCCTGTTTGAGAAACACTGTGCTGTCTCAAACAGCCCTCTTCATCTCAGTACATTTTGGATAGGTCACAGAGATTCAAGGTCACAAGATCCATTTAATCATATAGAGTAGTCATACCCTGATATTTCCATCATGTTAAAGTATATGGGAATCAATGTAAACTCAACTGAAGGACGAATATTTTGCTTTATAAGGACTCAAGCAATTTCCAGCAGTGAGAAATGCAATCGGAACATGATTCTGCTGCCAGGCACTACACAAATGCCATCTGTGTCCAAATTGCAATAGCCCTCCCTGTCTTAGAAGATCTGGTAGGCAGAACAATGCCCCTCCCTGCCAACATACACTCAAGGAAGTCCACATCCTAATCCTGGGAACCTGAGAACATATCATGTCACATGGCAAAGGAGAATGAAGGTTGGCAATCAGCTGACCTTAAAATAGGGCCATTACCCTCAATTATCCAGGTGGGTCCAATGTAATCGCAAGGGTCTTTAACAGTCGGACAGGGAGGCCAAGAGTTGGTGGGAGTAGTGCAGGTGAGAAGGACTCAACTCTTCTTTGCCATCTGTGGGTGGAGGAAGGGGCTAAGGAATGTGGGTGGCCTCTAGAAGCTGAAAAAGGCAAGGAAAATGGATCCTGCACAGACTCTACAGAAAGGAATGCAGCCCAGCCAACACCTTGATTTTTGACTGACATGAGTCTCACGTCAGACTTCTGACCCACAAATTTGTATGATGATCCACTATGTTGTTTAAGCAGCCAAGCCTGTGGTAAATTGTTATGATGGAAAATGAAAACGATATACATACTAATGAGAAAAAATTGCCCAAGAGGATGGATAGTTCTTAATAAGCCAAAAATTGGACAAGACCAATATTTTATAGATGTCTAATTGGATGGGGTAAATAAAACATTTTCCTCTTTAGAAAAACAATAAAAATTGTGCATTTTCAGAAGAGAAAAGGCTCTGTTCCTTTGCCCTGGTGTCACATGATAATTATATGATGATCTAAATCAAGAACTGTACCAAGGTTTCCTAACTAAAATTAAGTTTTGCATAATCTTTCCTGTGAATAGCATGAGTCTTTACCCCTAAGGGCCCTGTATAAAGCAAGATTCTTTTCTTGCTGCCAAACTTGAAAACTTACTTATAAATGTTGGGTATTCAAGGAAAGTACTATTTAATAAGCAATATTTCTTTCTATTATTTTACTCTGCATTTAATATTTTAAAATTTTCTTTAGCGCTTGCCTATGCAAAAAGCAGCTTATTTATTTGACTGTTAGCACATATTTTAAAAGAATTTAGAATAAAACTTGCCTTGGTTGATTTGGGTGGGTGAGAGGAGAGGGCAGTCTGGAAAGCAGAGAGATAATCTGGTATATTTACTCATGTCAACAAAATTAGCTGACACACATGTGATTTTTTATGAGTCTTTTTTGATTACATAACTACAGCAGAAAAGTGTGAATAAACACTGCGTGACCAAAAGTCTTTCACCCTCCTTTAAATGTTACATTTTTAAAAGGACAAGATGATTTTCTTCCTCTTTCTCTCCTATCAATATTGATCCGCACAAACTGATTCTTCCTCAAGCAACATATTCCATTATTCTAAAGATTGTGACATTTATAATTAATGACTGTTGTCTCTAAAATAAATATACAACACCTATTAACTTCCTGTTAATGCTATCACAAACCTCAACTTCTATACTTTCTGATGACAAATCTCAAACATGTCTATTTAAATATTATTCATGTTTGTACTTAAAATAATACATTTTTAAAAGAAGAAGCAGGGTGGAGACTGACGAGAATTAGGCTAGGGGTGGATTAATGATTGTGCATTGAGCATTGACTCCCCTATACAGAATTTTATTGTTGTTAACCATTTGATCAATAAATATGAGAGATGCCCTCTCAAAAAAAAAAAAAGAAAAAAAAAGAAGAAGCAGGGAAGGGGACAAAGCTGAATTCTACTCTTATCTTTTGTTGCAGAAAATCCCAAAGCACAGAAAGGTTTATGACAGGCATGGGCACAGGCCCTTGTTTTTCAAGTGTGGTTCTTGGACTGGGGCTTCGGCATCACCTAGGAGCCTGCCAGACAAGCAGAATCTTGGGCCCCACCCAAACCAGAAGATTCCTGCGCACAGCAGTTCTGAAGCTCTGGGCTGTATAACCAGCACTGGGATAGGACTGGCTTCACCTGCTGCTCACTGACGCCCTTCCCTTGGCCTCCATCAGCTGTGCGGGTTAGCTTCTTACTCTCCTGTTCTCACCCACATTCTACTCCTTGAAAGAATCCAGTACAAATACCTCACATCCTTTGGTTTATTTAATGAACTTGTCCCCACCGCTAAGAATACAGTTGACCCTTGAACACAATGGGGTTTCAGCCCCCTTTGCAGTACAGAACCGACGTATTAACTTGTGGCCCCCCTAAAATGGAACTAATAATAGCTTACTATGGATGGAAAGCCTTACCGAGAACATAAACAGTTGATTAACACCTATTTTTGTATGTCATGTGTATTACACACTGTATTAACCCAATACACAATATTAACCCAATAAAGTATGCTAGAGAAAAGAAAACATTTTTTCAAATCATCACAAATCTCCAAACATTTTCCAATGTATTATCCATGTGTAACTAAATGGATCTGGGCAGTCCAAACCTGTGTGGTTCAAGGGTCACTGTATATGCATTTTACCTCTCAAATCTTCTCCTTGAAGACAGTCAGCCATCTGTTGTGGGGACAAGCGACATTGAGCAGAGGGCCAGTCCTCACATGTGCCTTTGATGTCATGGCATTTGGCACACAGGAGATAACGTGACCAGCCTTAAAGGAATGAATGAATGTGGCCTGCACAGGCTGCCCCATCAACTTAAGTCTAGTGGTGAACACGGCCTCGCTTGTTTGTGGATCAGGTAGACCTGGTCGCAGCCTTGTTTTCCCAAGAGGCCACGGTACTCTAAGGTGTAATAACATTCTGCCTTTCACTATTGCAGAATATTCCTCCTCTTGGCAAGGCCAACCCATTTCTGCCTGCCTTATAGCAACTGCCCAGGTGCCCATCAATCATCTATTCTCCACATCTGTCCGCCTGGTAGACCATCTTAGGGAGGAGACAAAACACGCAACAAGACTCTTGTGACAACTTGATTCAAATATGTTGTAGACATCACTTGGTTATTATTTTGAGGAGATAATGGCAAGCAAAGGATTGAAAAGCCTAATACAGAGTGTGTCCACTATTCAGTAAGTGGCTTAATTGGCTTGGGGTAAAACACACACGGAGACCCCAAAGCTCCTGATCCCATCACTTGTGCCAATGTGCAGGAGGCTCCTTCTACCCCCTGAAGCATTTACAAAGCCTATCTGTTCCCTGTTTTTCTCCCCTGAGACCGACCTCAGGCCAAAACCCCTGATGGAACAGACACTGACTGGCCTGGGGGTCAGGGAACGTAGTTCTCATCCCAGCCTGCTCTTTAGCCAGCTCTGTATCCTTGAGTATCACTTAACACCTCCCAGATTCACCTTTCAAATGAAGTGGGTAGATTACATCAGTGGTTTGTCAGCCTTTTAGACTATAGCCCACAGAAAAACAATTTTGCACAACCTCACACACACGTATATGAAGTTTCACAAAATACTTAGGCTTATTCCATTCAATACACTTGTTTGTTTTATGCTATTTTCTGGTCTAGTTTCATCTTAAAAATTCTAGTCAAACATATAAAGTGATTTCTGGATCCATTAATGGGATGTAATACTATTTAAAAAATACTGCACCGAGGACACAAATAAATGGAAATTCATTCCATGCTTTTGGGCAGGAAGAATGAATATTGTCAAAATGGCCATCCTGCCTAAAGCAATATACAAATTCAATGCATTCCCTATCAAAATACTCACAGCATTCTTCAATGAACTGAAACAAATATTTCTAAAATTCATATGGAACCACAAAAGACCCCAAATAGCCAAAGCAACCCTGAGAAGAAGAATAAAGCAGGGGGATCCTACTTCCCAACTTCAAGCTCTACTACAAAGCCACAGTAATCAAGACAATTTGATACTGACACAAGAACAGACCCATAGACCAGTGGAACAGATTAGAAAGTTCAGATAATCCAAGCATATATGGTCAATTAAGATATGATAAAGGAGCCATGGATATACAATGGGGAAATGACAGCCTCTTCAACAGCTGGTGTTGGCAAAACTGGACAGCCACATGTAAGAGAATGAAACTGGATTACTGTCTGACTCCATACACAAAAGTAAATTCGAAATGGATCAAAGACCTGAATCTAAGTCATGAAACCATAAAACTCTTAGAAGAAAACATAGGCAAAACTCTCTTGAATATAAACATGAGCAACTTCTTCATGAACATATCTCCCCAGGCAAGGGAAACAAAGGCAAAAATGAACAAGTGGGATTATATCAAACTAAAAAGCTTCTGTACAGCCAAGGACAACATCAGTAAAACAAAAAGACATTCTACAGTATGGGAAAATATTCATAAATGACATATCTGATAAGGGGTTGACATCCAAAATATATAAAGAGCTGATGCACCTCAACAAATAAAGAGCAAATAATTCAATTAAAAAATGGGCAGAGGATCTGAAGACACTTCTCAAAAGAAGAAATTCAGATGGCCAACAAGCACATGAAAAGATGCTCCACATCACTAATCATCAGAGATTGCACAAATCATGCAAATTAAAATCAAAATGAGATATCACCTCACACCAGTTGGGATGGCCACCATCCAAAAGCCAAATGACAACAAACATTGGCGAGGATGTGGAGAAAAGGAAACCCTCTTACACTGCTTGTGGGAATGTAAAGTTCAACCATTGTGACAAGCAGTATGGAAGTTCCTTGAAAAAATAAAAATAGAAATACCACTTGACCCAGGAATTCCACTCCTGGGAATTTACTTTAAGAATGCAGGAGCCCAGAGGTGGAGCCAAGATGGCGGCGTGAATAGGACAGTGGGACTCTCCTCCCAAAAACATATATATCTTTGAAAATACAACAAATACAACTAATCTTAAAAGAGAGACCAGAAGACACAGGACAACAGCCAGACTACATCCACACCTGCGAGAACCCAGCGCCTGGTGAAAGGGATAAGATACAAGTCGTGGCCCGGCGGGATCCGAGCACCCCTCACCCCAGCTCCCGGCGGGAGGAGAGGAGTCGGAGCGGGGAGGGAGAGGGAGCCCAGGACTGCTAAACACTCAGCCCCAGCCATCCGCACCAGAGCGCAGACACAGTGCATGCATGGGGTCCTGGATACTAGGGAAACAGGGCAGCAGGACCAGTGAGCTGGTCCCGAAGTTGATGCCCCTGTGACAAAGAATAGTGAGTGCTTTTTGAAAGTCTTAAAGGGACAGGGACCCCACAGCTGGACAGAAGCATCCCAGGTCACTGTCCAGCAGTTGGAAATTCCAGGGAACTCCGGGAGCACAAACCCCCTGGGCAACAGCTCTGAGATCCCTCACGGAGGTAAAAAGCCAAACAGCACCCCCATCTATTAACCCTCCGGGGCCCTGCCATAGCAGAGCAGAAGCCTGAGGCTGGCCACGCCCACAGCAAGGGAGCTACCCCCATACCAGCCCCGCAAGATACAAAGACCCAGTCTACACGCAATTGCCCAACACAAGCCACTAGGGGTCGCAGTTGTCCCATAAAGAAAGGCCAGGAGCCAAGTGGAAAGTCTTGACTCTCCCAGCTGATAGATGCGTCAATACCACTTCACTGCACCTATCAACATGAAAAAGCAAAAAAATTTGATCCAGACAAGACTAACCCAGACAGCTTCAACATCTTCTACATCTTTCCCTGAGAAGGAACCTGGGGAGATAGATTTAACCAGTCTTCCTGAAAAAGAATTCAAAACAAAAGTCATAACCATGCTGATGGACTTGCAGAGAAATATGCAAGAACTAAGGAGGGAGAATACAGAAATAAAACAAGCTCTGGAAGGAGTTCAAAACAGAATGGAAGAGATGCAAGAGACGATTAATGGACTAGAAAACAGAACAGAAATGCAGAGAAACTGATGCAGAGAGAGATAAAAGGATCTCCAGGAATGAAAGAATTTTCCAGGAATGAAAGAATTTTAAGAGAACTGTGTGACCAATCGAAACGGAACAATATCTGCATTATAGGGGTACCAGAAGAAGAAGAGAGAGAAAAAGGGATAGAAAGTGTCTTTGAAGAAATAATTGCTGAAAACTTCCCCAAAATAGGGGAAGAAATGTCCTCCCAGACCACGGAGGTACACAGAACTCCCATGACAAGGGCTCCAAGGAGGGCAACACCAAGACACATAATAATTAAAATAGCAAAGATTAAAGACAAGGACAAAGTATTAAAGGCAGCCAGAGAGAAAAAAAAGGTCACCTACAAAGGAAAACCCATCAGGCTATTATTAGACTTCTCCACAGAGACCTTACAGGCCAGAAGAGAATGGCATGATATACTTAATGCAATGAAACAGAAGGGCCTCGAACCAAGAATACTGTATCCAGCACAATTATCATTTAAATATGAAGGAGGGATTAAACAATTACCAGACAAGCAAAAGTTGAGGGAATTTGCCTCCCACAAACCACCTCTAAGGGCATCTTACAGGGACTGCTCTAGATGGGAGCACTCCTAAAGAGAGCACAGAACAAAACACCCAACATATGAAGAAGGGAGGAGGAGGAATAAGAAGGGAGAGAAGTAAAGAATCATCAGACCGTGTTTATAATAGATCAATAAGCGAGTTAAGTTAGACAGTAAGATAGTAAAGAAGCTAACCTTGAACCTTTGGTAACCACAAACTTAAAGCCTGCAATGGCAATAAGTACATACCTTTCAATAATCACCCTAAATGTAAATGGACTGAATGCACCAATCAAAACACACAGAGTAATAGAATGGATAAAAATGGATAAAAAAGCAAGACCCATCCATATGCTGCTTACAAGAGACTCACCTCAAACCCAAAGACATGCACAGACTGAAAGTCAAGGGATGGAAAAAGATATTTCATGCAAACAGCAGAGAGAAAAAGGCAGGTGTTGCCATACTAGTATCAGACAAAATAGACTTCAAAATAAAGAAAGTAACAAGAGATAAAGAAGGACACTACATAATGATAAAGGGCTCAGTCCAACAAGAGGATATAACCATTCTAAATATATATGCACCCAATACAGGAGCACCAGCATATGTGAAACAAATACTAACAGAATTAAAGGAGGAAATAGAATGCAATGCATTCATTCTGGGAGACTTCAACACACCACTCACTCCAAAGGACAGATCCACCAGACAGAAAATAAGTAAGGACACAGAGGCACTGAACAACACACTAGAACAAATAGACATCTATAGAACTCTACATCCAAAAGCAACAGGATATCCATTCTTCTCAAGTGCACATGGAACATTCTCCAGAATAGACCACATACTGGGCCACAAAAAGAGCCTCAGTAAATTCCAGAAGATTGAAATCCTACCAACCAACTTTTCAGACCACAAAGGCATAAAACTAGATATAAATTGTACAAAGAAAGCAAAAAGGCTCACAAACACATGGTGGCTTAACAACACGCTCCTAAATAATCAATGGAACAATGACCAAATCAAAATGGAGATCCAGCAATATGTGGAAACAAATGACAACAACAACACAAAGCCCCAACTACTGTGGGATACAGCAAAAGCAGTCTTAAGAGGAAAGTATATAGCAATCCAGGAATATTTAGAGAAGGAAGAACAATCCCAAATGAATGGTGTAATGTCACAATTACCGAAATTGGAAAAAGAAGAACAAAAGAGGCCTAAGGTCAGCAGAAGAAGGGACATAATAAAGATCAGAGAAGAAGAAATATAATGGAGAAGAATAAAACAATAGCAAAAATCAATGAAACCAAGAGCTGGTTCTTTGAGAAAATAAACAAAATAGATAAGCCTCTAGCCAGACTTACTAAGAGAAAAAGAGAATCAACAGACATCAACAGAATCAGAAACAAGAAAGGAAAAATCACGACGGACCCCACAGAAATACAAAGAATTATTAGAGAGTACTATGGAAACCTATATGCTAACAAGCTGGGAAACCTAGGAGAAATGGATAACTTCCTAGAAAAATACAACCTTCCAAGACTGACCCAGAAAGAAACAGAAAACCAAAACGAACAATTACCAGCAATGAAATTGAAGCGGTAATCAAAAAACTACCCAAGAACAAAACCCCCGGGCCAGATGGATTTACCTCAGAATTTTATCAGACATACAGAGAAGACATAATACCCATTCTCCTTAAAGTTTTCCAAAAAATAGAAGAGAAGGGAATACTCTCAAACTCATTCTATGAAGCCAACATCACCCTAATACCAAAACCAGGCAAAGACCCCACCAAAAAAGAAAACTACAGACCAATATCCCTGATGAACGTAGACGTAAAAATACTCACCAAAATATTAGCAAACCGAATTCAAAAATACATCAAAAGGATCATACACCATGACCAAGTGGGATTCATCTCAGGGATGCGAGGATGGTACAACATTTGAAAATCCATCAACATCATCCACCACATCAACAAAAAGAAGGACAAAAACTACATGATCATCTCCATAGATGCTGAAAAAGCATTCAATAAAATTCAACATCCATTCATGATAAAAACTCTCAACAAAATGGGTATAGAGGGCAAGTACCTCAACATAATAAAGGCCATATATGATAAACCCACAGCCAACATCATACTGAACAGCGAGAAGCTGAAAGCTTTTCCTCTGTGATCAGGAACAAGACAGGGATGCCCTAGCCACGGCAATTAGACAAAACAAAGAAATACAAGGAATCCAGATTGGTAAAGAAAAAGTTAAACTGTCACTATTTGCAGATGACATGATATTGTACATAAAATACTCTAAAGACTCCACTCCAAAACTACTAGAGCTAATACTGGAATTCAGCAAAGTTGCACGATACAAAATTAACACACAGAAATCTGCGGCTTTCCTACACACTAACAATAAACTAATAGAAAGAGAAATCAGGAAGACAATTTCATTCACAATTGCATCAAAAAGAATAAAATACCTAGGAATAAACCTAACCAAAGAAGTGAAAGACCTATACCCTGAAAACTATAAGACACTCTTAAGAGAAATTAAAGGTCACTAACAAATGGAAACTCATCCCATGCTCCTGGCTAGGAAGAATTAATATCGTCAAAATGGCCATACTGCCCAAAGCAATATATAGATTCGATGCAATCCCTATCAAATTATGAACAGCATTCTTCAATGAACTGAAACAAATAGTTCAAAAATTCATATGGAAACACCAAAGACCCTGAATAGCTAAAGCAATCCTGAGAAGGAAGAATAAAGTGGGGGGGGCTCTCACTCCCCAACTTCAAGCTCTACTACAAAGCCACAGTAATCAAGACAATTTGGTACTGGCACAAGAACAGAGCCACATACCAATGGAACAGAATAGAGACTCCAAACATTAACCCAAACATATATGGTCAACTAATATTTGATAAAGGGGCCATGGACATACAATGGGGAAATGACAGTCTCTTCAACAGATGGTGCTGGCAAAACTGGACAGCTACATGTAAGAGAATGAAACTGGATAACTGTCTAACTCTATACACAAAAGTAAATTCAAAATGGATCAAAGACTTGAATGTAAGTCATGAAACCATAAAACTCTTAGAAAAAAACAGGCAAAAATCTCTTAGACATGAACATGTGTGACCTCTTCTTGAACATATCTCCCCGGGCAAGGAAAACAAAAGCAAAAATGAACAAATGGGACTATATCAAGCTGAAAAGCTCTGTACAGCAAAGGACATCATCAGTAGAACAAAAAGGTATCCTACTGTATGGGAGAATATATTCATAAATGACAGATCCGATAAAGGGTTGACATCCAAAATATATAAAGAGCTCACACACCTCAACAAACAAAAAGCAAATAATCCAATTAAAAAATGGGCAGAGGAGCTGAATAGATAGTTCTCTAAAGAAGAAATTCAGATAGCCAACAGACACATGAAAAGATGCTCCACATCGCTTGTCATCAGAGAAATGCAAATTAAAACCACAATGAGATATCGTCTCACACCAGTAAGGATGGCCACCATCCAAAAGACAAACAACAACAAATGTTGACGAGGTTGTGGAGAAAGGGGAACCCTCCTACACTGCTGGTGGGAATGTAAATTAGTTCACAATTAGTTCACATAATGTCCAACCATTGTGGAAAGCAGTATGGAGGTTCCTCAAAATGCTCAAAATAGAAATACCACTTGACCCAGGAATTCCACTTCTACTAATTTACCCCAAGAATGCAGCACTCCAGTTTGAAAAAGACAGATGCACCCCTGTGTTTATCGCTGCACTATTTACAATAGCCAAGATATGGAAGCAACCTAAATGTCCATCAGTAGATGAATGGATAAAGAAGATGTGGTACATATACACAATGGAATAGTACCCAGCCATAAAAAAAAACAGATCCTACCATTCACAACAACATGGATGGAGCTAGAGGGTATTATGCTCAGTGAAATAAGCCAGGCGTCAAAAGACAAGTATCAAATGATTTCACTCATATGTGGAGTATAAGAACAAAAGAAAACTGAAGGAACAAAACAGCAGCAGAAGCACAGAACCCAAGAATGGACTAATAGTTACCAAAGTGAAAGGGACTGGGGAGGACGGGTGGGAAGGGAGGGAAAAGGGCGGGAAAAAAAGAAAGGGGGCATTACGATTAGCATGTATAGTGGGGTGGGGCACGGGGAGGGCTGTGCAACACAGAGAAGACAAGTAGTGATTTTACAGCATCTTACTATGTTGATGGACAGCGACTGTGAATGGGGATGTGGGGGGGACTTGGTGAAGGGGGGAGCCTAGTAAACATAATGTCCTTCATGTAATTGTAGATTAATGATACAAATTGTAGATTAATGATACCAAAAAAAAAAGTCACCTCTGCATTCACCTCTGATAACTGCCAACAAATTGACTCTTTTCTAGTTGCAAAAGGAAAAGGTGAAATGAGTAAAGAAAAACCCATCATTTTAGACTCAATGGGATTTTATAAATTTAAATGTTTTAATATTTTAATATGTTCCTCATTGCTAACTGGGTAGACTAGAGTTTGAGAAATTTAAGGGAATTGCCCAGCAGTATGGACATGCTAAATATAATGTGTTGAATTTGTTTTAAGAGGTTTTACTCACTCATTAAAGGTTTTCTTGCATGCCTCCTATGTTCTAGAGTAGATGCTGGGGGTAAAGATGTGAATGAGACGTTTCTGGAGCCTTTGGCTTAGTGTATCCAGGATTACATTTACTGATATAAATATATATATTTTTACTAGCAGCACCCCCAGCGTCATTCCTGCTAGTCTTTGGTGACCAACAGGAAAGGTTAGTGGGATGTTTAGAAATGTGGGTAATCTTTGGCTCAGAGCAGTTCAGATTACAATACAATCCTGACCTAAATAAAGGCTGACCTTGATCCACTGACCCTCTGGCTACCTTTCTCTTTAAGGGTTTGTCATCTTAAGCTCTTATCAGACAGCCTTAATTATGGAAAATTTTTCTGAGTCAGTGAAAACCTTCGGTTTCAGTACTTCTGACTTGTCGCCTGACAGCTTTCCCTTCTTTCCACCACTAAACAGTGCTTTCAAATCCTTCACCTTCATGATTAACCCAAATCCACAAATTAATCCCTTCTAGCTGTGACTGCGGAAATTTGTGTGGTAAAGGAGCCTCCTAACTGATTTCTAACCTACCAGCAGTTCATTAGGCCATACGTGGCATTAAAAAAAATTACTATATAGCTATTTTTAGAAATCTAAAATTTCAATCCAAATGGGTGAAGCGTAGAAATCCAATTCTTAAGCCCCATTGCAGACTGAATCAGAAAGTCTGGGGATAGGACCTATAAGTCTTTATTTCAACAAGCCCTTTCTTGTCATGTGGCTTTAGAAAAGCCTTCATCCAGAAGTAGATGGATAGAATTTGAGGTGTATCTCGAATGTAGTAGAATGTGATTCTACAAACTAAAAGTGTTGTCTGGGAAGCAACACTACAGTGATTGAATGGAGGTAAAAATTGTTCTGCCATGTGAGGACAGCCCAGAATTTGACCCATCAAATGGGCCGCGCCAAAATTACACTAACAGAATGAAGAGAATTTAAAAATCAACTTTTAAGAGCCATTTCTTTTTTAGAAGTATTGCTTCTGGTGGCACATGGGAACTTCTGAACTCCAGCTCTCTGAGAATAAACTGGATAAATAATTTGTCTCTCAACATCTCTGTGTTTTCTTTTCAAGGGTTTGGTCTGTGTTGAGTATATGTTGTAGTTTTTGTTTTTAATATGTCAAAGCAAAATAAATTTCATCTGATTTCTTGTCTTCCATGCAAAATTATACTAATTTAATGTAGAAAAGAAAAACAGTAACATTTAGAGCAAGTGGGTTATATTTATATGCACTGTTCTATATTATTATTGCTCCCCTCCTGCTAGTTCTGTTTAAGGAACCCTCTATCTGGCATCACACATCTTAAGAGCCAAAAAATGAGCATCAGTTGCTCTTTGTAACTTTCCTTCAAATGACTGTGCTTTCCTGAGAGGGTGAGGTCTTGTGAGTAAATTATGAAACAATTAGCAAATTCATGAGGATGATGTTTATGAAAGTTTGTGATTGCATGGCCACCATGAAAAGGGTAGGCCTTTTATTTAAAGGTTAATGAAAGCACCTAGAGGAAAACATGCATTATAGCATGTGCCCACTGCTGGGCGGGCTAACCATTCAGAGGAGCAGAATATCCTTTGCTGGGCTGTGTCAGGCTGGGCTAATTTCTGGAATGAATAGGAGGGAAGTAGTCTCTCCTCTTAGACTTTTATCAGGCATTCCAGGAGTACCATAAGGTAAACAAATGCCAGAATACTGTCTTTGACATTTAAATAGCTCCATCCTAAAACAAATGGTCACATAAGTAGCAAATACTGTGCGAATCACTGAGCAAAAAACAAGAAGGAAAAGAAGAGGAAGAAAGAATTTGAAGTAATGTTTTCAAACTTAAGAATATCAAAACTTCCTGGAGGGCTTATTAAAGTAAAGAATGCTGGGTTCGATCCCACGGGTTTTTTTTTCTGTTTTTAATTGAGGATTAAAGGAGATACGGCATCATGTCAGCTTCAGGTGTACAACATACTGGTTCAATACTTGTACATAATGCAAAATGAGCACAATAAATCCAGTTGACACCCAAATGATTTTCAGTTGAACCCCGAACTGTTTTACAGGCCCTACCTGCTTAGACAGTGTCACTCCCCTTTGCTGGCGCTGTCTCAACTCAGGTGCTTAACATCTCTCACCAAGACTATTTTAATTGCCTACAAACCAGTCTCTCTGCCTTTAGCCTGCCCACTTTGTTGGCAATATCACCAGGTAGCTTCTTCTATAATCGGCGTTGACCCTGATGCCCCCCTATTCGGGGGATTCAGGATTACTTTGACCCACCTGCCCTGTGTCTGCGTCTGCTTCTTCAAGCCACGCTGAGAGGCCTGCCCAGCAGCCACCCACCTCCGTCCTCTCAACTTCTCTCGCTGGCTCCTGTCCCTCCTCTTCCTGGAGTTCTTACCCACCTCTCAGGCTGCATAGCTTGACATTTGTCTCCTCCTCCTTCAAAAGCTTGATTCTGAACTGACATTTTTTTCCTTTTGCTTCAAATTGTCACTGAACAAGCAGTCTGCCTTAGTGAGCTCCTCAGAACTGAAACCCTGTCTGGGTCCATCAGTTTGCTGCTGGAGTCCAGCCAGCCAGGAAGATACCAGAATGCTGGCCATGGCACACAGGGGTGTCTTGTGATCTTGTCCCCAGATGCAAACAGCAGACTGGCAGTGCAGTGCACATGCTGTATCTGACTGGTGGGCCTGTTTGGTTTGATCCCATAGAAGGGGAGGTGGAAGACTGAAAAAAAAAAAACTAACAGATTTCCAACGACATTCTGGACTTCCAGCGTCCCTTGATGACAACTCCCTGGGGCTTTGTGCAGCCAGGAGTGATCCTGCCACCCTAGTCCCCACCTTGCTTCACTCACTCATGCTGTCCGCCTGGCTCTGTCACGTGTGGTCACCGCACTGGGTTTCCAGGCCTCACCTGCCAACGCTGTCCACACATACCGCGCTGTCCTGCTATCCTTTTGGGAATCTCTGAATTGGTGTTCCATTTGCATGCAGTTTCCCCGTATCTTAGCTTACGTCAAATATCAGAAAACAAGCTCAAAATAAGTGCTGGGGATGTAATGTACAGCATGGTGTCTCTAGTTAACGATGCCATGTTGTGTATTTGAAAGTTGCTAATTGAGTAAATCTTAAAAGTTCACATCACAAGGAAAAAAATTGTAACTGTGTGGTGATGGAGGTTAACTAGACTTACTGTGGTGATCATTTCACAGTATATACAAATACCAGATCATTATGTTGCATACCTGAAATCACTGTAATGTTCTATGTTCTTTATATCTCGATAAAAAGAAAAAGGCAAACACACACTAGCAACTAAAGTTACTACGGTTTAAATCTGAAGATAGCCTCTAATTTTAAAAAAAATTAATTTCAATACTTTTTTTTTTAGAGCAATTGTAGGTTCACAGCAAAACTGAGTGGAAGACACAGAGGTTTCCCCAAAACTCCCTGCCCTCCTCTTTTTTATACCCATCAAACTGGCAAAGATTTAGAAAATGGTAATACGCAGTAGTGGAGGGGACACAGAGAAATGGTTGTCTCAGGCCTCCCAGCAGGAGTATAATAAACTGGTGCAATTATTGAAGAGCAATATGACACTTTGTATTACAACCCTTAAAGTGCTCACTCCAGCAACACATACGCTAAATTAGAATGATACAGAGAAGATTAGCAAGGCCCAGTGCATGGATGACATGCCAATTGGTGAAGTGTTCCATTAAAAAAAAACAACCTTAAAAATGTGCACATCATTTGACTCAACAGTTCAACATATTGGGATCTGTCCTACGGAAGTTATTTGTTAATTATATTTGGGAGGCAGTGTAATATAGCAGTTAAAAGGAGAGACGCTGAAGCTGGCCTGGGTTCAAAAACCTGTGAAACCACCGACAGGCTAGCTAATGTCTCTGTTCCTCTCTGTAAATGAGGGCAGAAGGAGTAAATACACCTTATGGAGTTGATGTGAAGTACATCATATACTTAAAGCACTCCGAATGGTGCTTGGTACATACTAAGTGCTGAGAAATATCAGTCATCATTAATTACCAACTTTATTAATAAAACAACTATTACTACCAATGACACCTCTTAAGTGCCCATGATTTAAGGCTTTGCTAAATAAGTTATAGTGCATTCAAATAATGGTATGCTATAAAGCTATTATAAATTATGGTGAAGAATTCTTCATAACATGGAAGAGCTATGACATCCTGTTAAATGAGGAGTACCAGTTATAAAAACAGACAGGCATGTAAAAATGTTTTATATGAAATCAATGGCTGAAAGAAATATAAAAATACCAAACAACCCAGTAACTCCACTCCTAGGAATGTTCCTCATTTTTTGACCACTGAGGGGTAGACAACTATTTTAGAAATTGCTTAACGACTTTTACTTTGCAGCGTTTCCACCAAGAGGCAAAGAATGTTTCTCCACCCCTTGAATCCGCCCTTGGCCATGTGACTTGTCAATGGGACTTCAGTAAATACAACACAACCAAAGACTTAAAAACTGGTCATTGATGAGGGTTTGCCCTCCCGAATCACCAAGTGAAACCGTCGGAGCCCTTGGGGGCCACGTATGGAGAACCCTGGCGCCTGGAGGTGATGCGCCCCAGCCCACCCGGCTCTAAGGGGGCTGGCCCTGGTCAGAACTCACAGGACCAGGAAGAACTTTCTTCAAGCCACCAAGCTTTGGACATTCTTTTTCTGCCAGCAAGATTTTAACTGATTTTTTTTTTAAGTAGTTATCAGGTGCAGATAAGGAATGAATGAGAGCCAAGTCAACACGATAATCAATTGTCGTCTTCATTTTCAACTCAAATTCTAGCCTTTATCTGTATCAGTGTTCCTCATTCTGGCTACACACTAGATCACCTGTGAACTTTTTAGACCTACCAATCATTGCGCCCCATCTCCTTGGCATTCTGAATCAAGAGTGAGGCCCAGACATTGGTATTTCTAAAAATGCCCTACGTAACTATAAAGGGTAGCCAGTGTTAGAACACCTGTTCTTCACAGAGTATTTGAATGACCTTCCCTTTATAAAAAGGGTAATACTTTTTAGTTTCTAAAACAGCAAAGAGTGTGCCTCAGTATGGAGAGATTTTATTTTTCACTGAATATGGCAACTTCAAGTTTCAGAGATATTGAAAATACAGAAAAGCTCAAGAAGAGAACTGTTTATTTTCCAACTCCCTCAAATTAGCTAGTGTTAAGGATCATGGCACATTTACCTTGTGAACCTTTGTTTTTCTTCTTAACAATATAATTATAATTTATGAAAAACCGAACACTTGTTAGTAGATTAAAAAGATGCAAAGAAGTGTAAAGAACAGAAATGAAAGTTTGAAGAAAAACACAAAACACTACAAAAATATTATACCTACAAGTAATGATCATTAAGAAAACATTTCATCAAGCATCTTTTGGTACAAAGAAATACTTCCATGTCACTGTAAGACTACAACATAGACATTAACTAGTTGACTAACCTATATTCAATATAGATTGCAAGTAACCCTTCACAAGCAGCCTTTACCATGGAGAGATAGGGGTTGGGTTTCCTTAAGTGAGCTTGGGCATCCCTTTATGCACATGTTTACCACTTTCATAGGTTTATTGGTTCAGAAATCTGTTTCCTAAGAACTTAGGTTTCATTAGATGCCAGAAACTCAGGAGATTCTGTTGATATTAACAGCATGTGAATGTCAAGTGGTAAGTTTTCTCTGTGATCTCTTTTAGATGTGTTTGTTCATAGCTTGAATTAGGTATTTGCATTTCAAGTGGCATTTTCTAGATTTTATGTGACTGTTTGAAAAAAGAAGTATTTACAATATTGATTTCCCTTCCCACGCCATTACAGGGAAAGGGATTTCATGACAGAGCCATTCCTTATTGAGATCAATAGAACACAGCACGGCCTCCACGGCTTTGCTTGTTGTCTGGGAAAAGTCCTTAATAACTCTTAGACAGATTTATTTTTTTAAGTAGTTATCAGGTGCAGATAAGGAATGAATGAGAGCCAAGTCAACACGATAATCAATTGTCGTCTTCATTTTCAACTCAAATTCTAGCCTTTATCTGTATCAGTGTTCCTCATTCTGGCTACACACTAGATCACCTGTGAACTTTTTAGACCTACCAATCATTGCGCCCCATCTCCTTGGCATTCTGAATCAAGAGTGAGGCCCAGACATTGGTATTTCTAAAAATGCCCTACGTAACTATAAAGGGTAGCCAGTGTTAGAACACCTGTCTAAATCTTAGACAGATTTAGAAGGCCTCTTACAGCACACACGGCCTTCCTCACCTTCAAAACAAGGTACCAGGCTACACCCAGCTGGATGTAAATCAAGAATTCATTCTCAAGTTGTAAAACATCCCCTCCAATTCCATGTAAGAGCAGCCAAGAAAAAATAAATCACGCTTACTTAGCACTCTTGTCTAATCTTAACCCCTATTTACAATCCAGGATGGATCCATAGGAGCTGAAGGTCAGTGGCAAATTCCACTTGTGCACGTACCGGGGTGTATACAGGTGGCGAGTTCTGGGAACTAAGTGCCTCTCTATAGCAAGCCCAACCCCTTACCCGGAACAGCAGAACTAATTCCTCTGTTTATACAGAAATATCTAAATAAACTTTAAAAAGAGCAGAGACATGAGAAAAAGTCCTGAGGTGTGCCCAGGATTTGTGGTTTTTAGAAATACAGGTAGGCGTAGCATTTCTTCGGGAAGCATCTATTCAACCAGACCATTTGGAGGAAAAGCACGGGGCTACATTTCGAAGTTACACAGCGACAAAAATACAGGCCATGCCAGTTCATGGGTCGGGATGGCTGTCCCTCTCGGAAGTGACGCAGGGGGCACGAGGAGGCCCCCCGAGTCCTGCAGTGACTTGGCTTCCGGCCTGCGTGCTCACGTAAGGCTCAGTTTGAAACCTCACGGACCTCTTCGATTCTGGTATGCGCGGTTTCCCGTACATATGTTTCAATAAAAAGTTGAAGAAAGCTGGAGAGCAGGTAGGAAGGTGGTATTTACATAAACTGGCAAAGGAAAACAAGGGACTTCCAAGAAACGCTGGCCCCTTCCATTCATTCCTTGCCCATGTCCGCTTCTCCTCCCAGGGTCCGTTCAGGGATCACAGGGCCTCAGGACCCATTTTTCAGGTTTTGAGGCTTTTGCCATTAAGAACTTCACTACTACTGGTATGTTTACTTGTGCCACAGTCACTCCAACATTTGAGAAACTCGGTCATGGACATCTTCAGATCAAGACCAGTGACAAACATACTCAGTTTGTAGGAAAAAATAAACCTGTGAGCCACCTGCACACCCAGCAGGTCTGTGTGCTGATGAGAGAACGCAGCGGCGAGGGTGTCACGTGCTCACCGCACTGCTCCTGTATGACAGGACTGATTGGGACTCAGGATGGGAAGTTCTGAGAGTCTGCCACCTGCGCCTTTAGAACAGAACTGGAAGGTGGTGTTGGTTATTCCTACTCTTCCACCTGAATTTGTGATGTTCCCCCTATTTATTCTGCGTCACAGACACTGTCAAATCAAGAGTAACAAAATCATGCCAAGTTGAAGCTTAATAATGATGTAACTATGCAATGTATTTACATTTAGTTTATCATCCCAAATGAATACTATACTAGAAGACCCTACTTTTCAAAAAAAATAATAAGCAGTCCAACTGATTCTATTACTTATTAAAAGTTATAAATAACACGAGAAAAGAAAAATTAGCCAAATGGAACCAACATTCAACAGATATCCACCTGCTAGAGGATCTGTAAGAAACCCTCCCATTCACCTTGGAACACACAGAATGAAGAATAAGAAGCTGCTTTCCCAGACCTCAAAGACCACATACTCTACGATACCATGGTTATGACACTCTGGGAAAGGCAAAACGGCAGGGGTGGAGAACAGGTCAGGATTTGCCGAGGGTTTCTTTTGGGGGCAGGGGCTGCTTTCAAGGAGCACCATGAAGGCATTTTTGGAGGTGCTGGAATTGTTCTTGATTGTGGTGGATGCATGACTCATGCCGCTGTGAAAACACATGGGACTGGACACCACTGAGAACGAATTGTACTGTGTGTGAATTTAAAAATAGAAAAGGAAACTGCTTCAAATTCTGCAACAATGTACGATAGAATGGGTCTCCTTCATGGTAAATGGATACATTTTTAAATTCTATTTCTTTTTTATGGCTGAATGATCTTTCTGTGTGTGTGTGTGTACACACATCTTTATCTAGGACACTTAAGTTGCTCCCCTATCTTGGCTATTGTAAATAATGCTGCGATCAACCTAGGTAAATCTCACCATTTGTAACAACACAGATGGACTCAGAGGGTACTATGCTAAGTGGAATAAGACAGAGAATGACAAATTCTGTATGATTTCAGTTATATGCGGAATCTAAACAAAACAAAACAGAAACAGAAACAGACTCGTGCGGGGGAGGGAGATGGGTAAAATAGGTAAAGGGGGTGAAGAGTTACAAATTTCCGGTTATAAAATAAATGAAGTCACAGCAATGAAAAGTATCACATAGGGAATATGGTCAATAATATTGTAATAACTCTGTACAGTGACAGATGGTAACTACACTTTAATGTGGTAAGCATTTTGTAATGTATACAAGTATCATTTTGTAATGTATACAATTGTCAAATTACAACTTGTACACCTGAAACTAATATAATATTGTATGTCAACTGTACTTTAAAACTTTCTAAAATTCTATTCTGTAGAATACCTACAGAATTTTCATTTGAGAAATATTAATATTCATTATCTTTTGAAAAAATAAATCCCAAACATTACTTACAGAATCCTGTCATTAAAACTCAGCTTTCAGTAATTAGAGAACACAGGTACTAAAATGTTGTTACTGTCCTTTTGCTCCAACAGCCAGAGTATTTCTGTGGGAAGTACTAAGTACACCAAGACTACTGTATTATGACTTAGAAGTCCCATCTTTGGGACCCAGTTCAGCTGCTAAATCATAGGGGCCCAAACAAACCAGTTGGCCTCCTAGGCCTGGTTTCTCTAATCCTAATGATGAGAATACCCATTTCCAACTCCAGGATGAAATCACCCATTCCACTTCACAAAATCATTTTGTTATTTCTGAAGTCACCACGAGGGTTTCTACTCCTTCCAGCATCGTCTACTTAAGACAAAACAAGATGAAATGAAAAGTAAATAAAAATAAAAACCTCTCACCCAAACCACATTCAGTGAGCACCTTCTTCTGTCCATCAGGAGCAGTACTAGGCTTCAGAATGATGGCTACAGAGTTACTGGCTACAGACCTACGGAACTGTAGCTGAGTTACAGTAACCACTTCATGTATTCCTCTCAGCATAGGCCCCCCGCCCCCGCGCCACCTCCATGAGACTCCTATGGTCATTCCTTGGTTGAGAAAACGAAGTTGGAGAGTTGAAGGGACTTGCAAAAGATCACAAGCTAGCAGCAGCCATGACTGAGCTAGGGGGAGCCAGTCTTCATTCTCCCGCACCTCCCAATTCCACAGGGCCACTGGGGGCTGTGAGGCCACATCTGTTTCACTTGGCACACTCCTTACTGCACACGTCCTGTTGGGACACAACAGATGGAAGCTGACAGGGAGTTGGGCGAGATGCCCCTCACTGATATACCCTGTTTCAGGTGCCCCCATTCTGGTGGTAACATCAGGCACAGAGAGGGGCACTGAGAGGAGATTCAGATCACTTGGAAACTGCAGGCATCCTCAAGAGCCAGCTGTCAGCACTGACGCAGGATCACTGTCAGTCACTGCGCCTCCTAGTATGCTGGTACCTGAGTTGGTGCACCTGCAAACACTGCACAGGGGGCAGTTGGGCTCCCTAACCAGTGTCATGGTCTCTGCTCCTCTCATTTCCTGGGGAAGGACAGTAGTATAGGAAGCTGGGGAGGAGGGGGGAATTCAAACTGATTTGGTCTCAATTCTAGAACAACTTCCAGATCTTTTGTAGCAATCTCAGAAACCGGTGCCTCGTGGGAAACTGCACTTTCCTGGCACCTGTTGTCTCTTTTCAACGGCAGCTGGATGGAATGAAAAATAACTAACAGTTACTGATAACTTAGTAGGTGCCATGCACCATTTTAGGTACCTGGTAGGTATTCATTCACATAATCTCCTTACAACCTCAGAGACTAATCCCACTTTACAAATACAGAAACCGAGACTCAGATTACTTTGTTTGCCTGAAATCATATACATCAGGAGCTGCAAAGCTGGATTTGAAGCCAAATGCTGTGGCTTCAGAGGGCCTCTTTTTCTTCCCCACCATAGATGGACCACACTGGCCTGAATCTAGCTCAGCCGTGATGGGCACACCCAGAAAAAATCCTCTCCAGAAACAAGGGAAGCTATATTAAGTGGATATATCGTGTAAGTACTCAGGGTCCAGTTTCCCCATTTTGTCAGAATTTTAAAGCAAAAAAATCACCAGCACACACTACCTGTGGTGAATGGCCAGAGTTCTAAGTCGTGGCAACAGTGGTGGTTGGGGTCCAGACAGGGCCATGGAAACCCTGGCAGCCAGGGAAGTTCATCACCCAGAGGCATTGTTCCATTGGCCTTCTGGTCACAGTGTACTATACATAGAAAAGCTGTGACATTAACATACCATGGGGGTGGGAGGGTGGAGATGGTAACAGATTTACCGATGGCTGACCTGGGTGCTATACCCTCATCATCTTATAAATGCACCCCTATGTTTATCACAGCAGTATTTACAATAGCCAAGAAATGGAAGCAACCTTAGTGTCCATCAGTAGATGAATGGATAAAGAAAATGTGGCACACATACACAATGGAATATTATTCAGCCATAAGAAGAAAACAAATCCTCCCATTTGCAACAACATGGATGGAGCTAGAGGGTATATGCTCAATGAAATAAGCCAGGCAGAAAAAGACAAGTATCAAATGATTTCACTCATCTGTGGAGTATAAGAAGAAAGAAAAAACTGAAGGAACAAAACAGCAGCAGATTCACCCAAGAATGGACTAACAGTTACCAGAGCCACCCAGAGATTCTTCTGGCCCTTCTAGAAACACATTTGAAAAGAAATACTAGCAAGTCATAATCACTGCTGTGAAATGCATTATTCTCCAGATACTTATGTTCTGGGGTGAAGTTAGATCAACACTGCCCCATACACAATTCTTACTTTTTAATAAATTCTCAGACAACGTTCAAACTTTCTCTTATGTCCTACAGCCAAAATGAGCTGGTGCTTAGGTGGTTATGTAATTTTTGCAGTGTCAGATAAGCTGTTAACTGACAAGGCTGGGATGCCAAAGTTGGTAGTCTCCCTGCCACGTCATCCTGCAAGATCAGGAAAAACCTCATGTAAAGCTACAGAGTTTGATAGCTGGGCAATCACAGATTAAATTAAATGTGAAAAATTGACAAGATGATTGAACCAACAGAGGCTTTATGAGAACGTGTGATAATGGAAAATACATTAAGATTTGGCTGAGGGCAAAATACCTTCAAGTCAATTCAAAATCAGATATACAGGGGACCTGTAGAAGTGTTAAGATTGTCAATCTGTCTTTTTTTTTTTTCCTAAATAGAGTAAATGGAATATTCACTAGCAAGATGAAAAAACATACCTCTCAACACTGCACATGGAACAGTATATCCCACTTAATCAATTTACTACTGTTATTAACATATTCTGGCTGTTTTCCCTTTAGAAACAGGAAGATCAAAAGAATGGAAATCTTAGCAAACATTATTCGACTCTTGCTTCTAATGTTTACAGAGCTTGTGCTTGTAGATTCAGCTTTGTACAAAAAAAAAAAGGGAAGAAGAAAATTCAGTCTGGTTGATGTGATATATCTTAAGCAGCTAAGTAAGATAAAATGGTTTTTATTCTTCTGTAAGTCATTATTCGGCGATGCGTAGAAAGCCTTAGCCTGGATTATTGGAATTCTGCACTTCCCTTGAAAAGAGGAAGCTACTCATTTCTGAAAATTACTATCAACTCAATGCTTTGTCATAAATGTTAAGTTTTCTTGCTCTGTGTAGTATTTGGATGGTCGTTGAGAATGCCTGATGGGCACGTGAGGATTGTCGCACTGTTCTCTATAGTGTTGTGTTTGTAAATTTCATAATACAGTTTTAAAATTATCCCTGCATAAGCAACTAGAAGGACAACATTTTTTTTAACATGAGGAAGTTGAACACCCAAAATAGGAAGGATGTGGCTGGGCCAACAAAATCCTGTATGGAGGGAGGGATTGTGAAAAAAGCTCTCTTGTTTCTTTCAAGCCTTGGCTGTGTTGATTTCTTTTTTCAAGAAATTATATTATGGTCTGGACAGACAGCTTAAGTTCTTTCTGTTACATCCTAGGGTTTACGAAAATAAAACAACCTATTAATTCCCATTCCTGTTTCTTTCACATGATGTGACCTCAAAAACAGTGCTGAAGACACTCTTCACATCCTTTTCCCTTAAGGTAAACACTTCTCCTGGATACCATACTTCAGTGTTATTATGAGGACTAAGTGAGGTTTTTTTTAGTAGTTTCAAAAATGACACTAATAACATTAAGGGAAATCAAAATTATAGAGAAGCACTTACTCCCCTTATTCAACTGCTTAAATTTCCCTGTATTTCCTCCTGTTTCTCTAGTTGTGGAACCCATGTGGAGACATCCTTGTAGAGTGAAAAGAGATTTAAATCAGTTTTATTTAACATCTCTAGGATGTCATTAGTTTGGGATTCCTAGGCCACATTTAGATTTTCTTCATTTATAGTCATATTAATATATACTCATATTAATCCTTAATACAATCATATTACTAATATATATTCACACTAAGAAAACAACATATTCATATTAATATATATCACTTAACCTCTCACTTGATACCCAATTTTTTCATTTAGTTCTCAAAACAACTCTACCAAGTAGCCGTCATGACTGCACAGATGAGGAGTTTGAAGTATGAGGCACCTGAGGTCACAAAGCTGTTAAGGGAAAAGCTAAAACTCATCATTAGAGGTATCTCATTGCAAAGCCCAGGATACCCCCTCAAAATGAATACTTCCCAAACCTCGGTCATTTCTCAACAGGCACTATCTGAATCAACACCAGAAGGTTTTTCCTTGTCCCAATGCACTCTCATTGTTACTGATGGTTTTCTCAGTCAAGGACAGGCTCTGATGGAAATGAGCAGAACTGACATCCGCTGTGAATGATCCATGAAGCCAGTCTCTGTAAAGGATGGTTTACATCAGCAGTTGCCAAAGTGTGCTTCCTAGCAGGGAAGCACCAGTAACACGTGGGAAGTTGTTAGGAATGCAGATGCTGGGGCCTGCTCCAGACCAGCTGACTCAGATGCTCTGGGGGTTACAGCCCAACAACTGTTTGAACAGGCCCTACAGCAGATGCCGAGACAGGTTCTAAGACTCACTGCACTACATATTGTCTTATTTAATACTCATCACTTCCTTGGGAATGAAGTACTGTTTATTATTCGCATCATCAAAGATGGGTAAACTGAGGCACAGCATAGACTAAGGACCATAGCACATAGTTAGCAAATAAAAGGAGCCAGGACTTAAACTATGTTTGTCTGGCTCCAAAGCCCTTTCCATAGTGTCATGTGGACTCAAAGGGGGCTGGAAGGAGATGCCATTTCAGTGGTTCAAAGAAAATAGATTTATGCTAAAGAGATAATTTAGACATTAATGATATACCTATTATGGCCCGACATACAATTAACCTTACTTTATTGCAGTGCAATACTATGTTTTCGTTCAAAAAAAAAAAGAAAGACAACTGCTACTTCTAGATGTATCTTAAATAATTGATAAGAGTATGAGGGGAGGTTGAAGGAAAGTTGGAAAAAGGGTCTTGCCAGCTCTCAAGTGACAAGTAAAGAAAGTATTAATCCTTTCTGTTAGAATGAAATCCATGTTAAATTCAGTTTAGCGGATGTTTCCCAGTGGTAATGTTTTTTATGCTTAATTAAATACTCATATATATTTCAATCCAGTTTTTCTTGTCTTATATAATGTTATTCAAGAGATTAGGAATTAAGAGCTAATCTAGAACAGTTTTTCTAGATTATTTCCCTCAGAAGGGTGGGGTGGGGCAAAAAACATCTGGGTACAGATTCCCCAAGGAAGACGATCCAGTATTACAACACAGCCAATGGCTGCAGGCATCGTAAAGGAGCCTTCCAATGCCCATAGCTTCAGGGCAGTTTAATGTTGTAAATACCCTGTAACCTGACTAAGTTCTCACTACCAGGCGCTCAGAATTTTATGATGTAGACTCATCAGTCTAGGTACTCCAGAGCCAGGATAAACTGCACATTATACATCTTCCCCAACTTACCTGCCCAAGAAGAGCCTAGAGCTTTTTACCAAAGAAAAAACCTAGCCAAACAGGCCCAAATCATGAACATTGTGTTTTGAAAATAATGTCCATATGTATTATGTGAATTTTATATTATCTCGCTAGACAAAAATGATACTTTAAAACTCTGTTAAATGAATAGGAACCCATGGAAAAAACTATTTTGTACAAATTCTCCTTGAACCAAAATTTCTCTATATTGACAAAGTAAGTGTCAGTGTGGACTGTCACTTGGCCACAAACAAAAAAGAACAGCTTTATTGTAGACCTGAATGTTCTAATGACATTCATTGACCTGATTCTACCAGCCCATCAATGTTCATAACTCTCCGTCATCCGTTCAGTCAGCATGACTGAATGCATCCTTTGTGCCTTTAGAAACTGAATTCTAAATTCAGGCTGATGTACAAAGAACACAATACATAACTTTTGAAATAGACTGGGACAGATCCAGCCACTCCCAGATTTAAGGCCCAGTAACCTTTCTGTAGAAAACACATACCTTCCAAATAGCTCAGTGTTCACATTTGCTGAGGGCTACACCTGGAGAAATGTTTCAAGTTTCTTTCTATTCGTCCTTTCTTAACCTTTCATTTCCTTACACTCATGTTTTTTTGTCTAAACTGGCAGCTAAGAAGCAGTCTAGATCACATTAAGGCAGAAGAGCCCACTCTGTGAACATCAGAACTAGATGGGGGCCAAGGTGTGGGAGAAGTTCAAACCAGGTGCATATAAGGTGGAAACTACCCAGAGGCATCCACATGGTGCCAGCAGGTTTCTCACCGCATCAGATGCTGCCTCCTGATAAGGCGGGGCTGGCTACCTGGGAACCAGATTTTTTAAGGAAGAACACTCTCTATTGACATTCTGCCAGGAACTCTGGAACTCGCTAACTCTACAAGTCTTTCTGACTCTTTATCTTTACTGATATCACTTGTTGGCCTAATCCTAACTATCAAAAACTCCCCCCACCCACCTGTCCCAGGTACAGGACCCGTTCCTACATCCCTTGATCTTAACTATCCAGCCTCTCCCCAGACCCAACCCACAACCCTTAGGGGCATAGCCTCAAATCAGGCACAGGGACCAGTGGTATTGTAGGGGAGGGATGGGGAGGACAAAGATAATGTCACATTTCTTATCCTTAAGGATCCCAAACCCTGAGGACGCAGGGCAGAAGAGATACTCACTTAACAGGTAACTACAATCCAAACATGGCAGCAGTGGCTCTGGGTACAGGAGAGCCCAGGGTTGGAGTAGCAGCCATCTGGAAGGTGGGTGATGGTGGATGGATGGCTTCCAGAGTAGGGGCCCTCCACAACGGGTTACAAAGGGTGAACGGGAATTAGTCAGATTGAGATGGCAGGGACTGTATCCCAGAGAGGACATCATAAAAAGCCACAACAAAAAATTAGGGGAAAATTACAGAAATATGTAGGGCCCAGCAGTTGCTGGAACATAAAATCCAGCATCAAGTAAGAAGTAAGGGTAGAGAGAAGGGGTGGGGAAGGCAGAGGGCGTCAGGTCATGGTGGTCATGCCACATTAAGAGCTTCAACTTGCCCCTGGAGATAATGCGAATCCACTGTGAAGCTTAAAGCTAAGGACCCCTAGGTTTTCTCCTAGCCTGGGAGTTCTGTGCATTCACCATTATCGGACTTTGGGAAGCAAAGGTCCTTGGTGCCTTTGCCCCACAAAATTCTTTGGGCCAAGATTTTTAAAATGTTTCAAAATAAGAAAAACTGGAGCTTTTAAATTAAAATTAGCTTCTTAAATATCTGCATGTGATCTACTGAAAATCAAGAACACATCTAGTATTTTATCACAGACAATACGGAGTCTAAAAATAAGGACCATTTTTCCTTTTTCTGTGTATTTTTGTGGTGAACTTAAAAAAAAATGCAAAATGACCAAACCAACCAAAACTGATAGGTCCAGAGAACAGATTGGTGGTTATCAGAGGGGAAGGGGGTGGGGGTGGGTGAAATGGGTGAAGGGCGTTAATTGTATGGTGACAGATGGTAACTAGACTCTCGGCTGATCACTATGTAGTGTCGACAAAAATTGAATTATTCTATTGTACACTTGAAACTAATACAGTGTTATATACCAATTTTACCTCAATTAAAAAAGGATATGTACTGTGTCCTCCCACATGTGTTTAATTAGTTTTATTGTCTATAAACTCACTAAAATATCTCTGGAAGAATATATAAATAAGCAGTAATGTCAGTAGCTGATGGAGTGCAAAATTTTAAAATTTAGAACCTTGTGAATACATTTCCTGTTTTTTAAAAAAAGCTAGCTTTAGAAAAAATGTTTTAAACACGGACAGATATTCAGGGGGGGAAAAATTGAGGATTGGAGTGGGAAAAAATTAGCAAATGAATTGAAATTCCAAATCCCAATATAGTAAAACTAAAATTCCGTGAAATAATGCTCGTACTTGGTACAATGAAGGGCTAAATTAACATTTGGTTGCTGAAAATATAAATATCAAGGTACTCTATTACTTCTTTGAAGACTTCTGTGTGAAGATCAAGACACATCATTTTCTTTTGTTATTGTAAGAGTGATTAGTTTCCAAGCCTCCGCCTGGCTGTGTCTCACTCTGCTGAAAGAACTTTAACTGAAGAACACTTCCCATTTCCACTGACTGGGAGGAAAAACCAGACCAGAGCCTGTTCCCCAGGGGGAGGGAGGGAGGCAAGCACAGAAGCCAGTATGGGGTGTGGCGACCAGTTCCAGCAAGGACACCTTCTCATGACTAGCTAGCACAGCGCCCGACTGGCTCTCAGCAAGTTCACTGTCACACACACTCCCCACATCCCTGCCACCTTTATTTCCAGCTTAAAGTGGTCAGGTGGCACTTACTTCCACAGCGATGGAATTACAAAGATATAAAACCTCCTCATTTCTTCCCCACCCTTATGTATTCTCCTTCCTGGAATTATGCAGGGAATTTGCTTAGATATACATATAATTATTCCTTCTTTTCCTGGTTCAAGACAAATGGTTTAGACCTCAGATCAAACAAATCCAGGAGCAGATCCCAGCTTTGCCTTGGACAAGCTGTGTGAAGATGAGCATATTATGTCAATCTCTCTAAACCCAGTTTCTTCATCCATCCATGAGGATAACAATGAGGATTTCTTACAAGTAAAAGAAAAGATATAGAACCTAACATTATCTGGCACAAACCGTATCAACAAAAACAATTATTAGATGCCGTGCACGGCATATTTACATGTCGTTACTTGTAAACAAGGATGAGCATTCACTACGCTGTGAAAAATGTTAGTTCATGCCTCTTTTGGCAAGTGTTTGTTATCTGACAATTTAGTATTTCTGAAAATAAACTGCTCGTGGGATAGCATGTGTTTTGCTCCTAGTCACCTTGCGGGTCCTCTCTCTGCCCTCAAAGTAGGCTTCTGTGACCACCACCCTAATTTAGCTCTTAGGAATGCCCACTTACTAAGAATGCACGTACCAACTGATGTGAAACTTTCATCTATGGAGGTAGCACTTAAATGTGTCCATGATATTACATGTGAGAGCAGAGAGGTATTTCCCCTGAGGCCACCCCCTCAACAGGGCTACAAGGCTGACACCCTGCTGGCACAACATGGAAACTAAGCTATTGGGGCATCACCAGGAAGAGGGCAGATCACACAGGTATCCCAGACAACATGTGTGATACAGGAGTTTTGAAAAGAAACGCAGGTCTGAATCAAAGAGGGAGTTCAATGCTGTTCTCTGCCTTCAGTTGCCTGGCGTTGCTAGAACCCCTTCCAATTTGTCACAAACCATGGAAAAGACTTCACAGTAAGTAGTAATAACAGGTTGCAAACTGGAATTTCTAATAAAAATTTGTGACTTAAAAATCAAGAATTTACTTTGGATCAGCTCCGGCTATTAACCAACTCTCCACATTCTGATTGACTGTTACCCATTCTTCTAGTAACAAAGTATCAGACTTGGATTTGCTGAACCATGTCCTTTGAGACCTGGGTATTTGTTCAAGTCTTAGACTACAGACATTTAAACCAGAATAATTTGTGACCACCCAAAGAAGACTCAAAGATTCCAAGAACAGCCCCATGAACTCTGGGCAACAATTTTGAACATCAGCGTAATAAACTGTGAAACATCCTCTGAAAGGACATTAGCCATTTCAACTCAAATTCCAAAATGCTCATTAAAAATCAGTCTCATTATGTTATATAGCCATGCTTATGAAAGTCTATAAAAAGCATTCATTCAAAAGACAGAGCTTTTATAGGTCAATTACACCCCTATTAAAAAGACTGGACTGAAAGTCCCTAGTTAGGTGATACACACTCAAAGGTGGTTTTGCCAGAGCTCCGGTAGCTCGGCATTGTTTAAGTCACTATATTTCACATAGTTAATATAGACAACAGAACCGGAGCTAAACTGTCACTAAGAAGCAACTAGACTAATATAATAGTTTTCTAAGCATTAAAATATATTTTTTATTTTCAAATAATTTCAAATGAGTCGATTTTCTAGAGGCACTGAATGTTAGCAAACCCCACCAGTAAGAAAAAAACGGCAGTGGAAATTGGTACCTACCTGGAATCCTATTAAGGGTCACCCAGAAATGCTCATCAGGACTATAGGTGTCTTTAGACCAGTGTAGGAGATCAATGGCCCTTTTGTCATGCAGGACAAAGTGGACAAACTCTCTGGTCAGTGCCACATAGGCAGTGCCAAAGTAGATGGTCAGCTTATGTGGAGGTGGGGTTTTCAAAATATAGGTATTTTTCACAAAAGAGCCAGCCCTGCCTATGTACTCCCGGAAGATAAATTTAGTCCTCTTCTTTGCGTGAGGGGGAGGCAGCACCCCCGGGGTGATGTTTTTCCCCTTGAATCCTTTCAGATACTGCACTATTTCCTTGTTGGTTTTCAGGGGGAAATCTTGCCCACAGGTGTTGATGGAGTACTTCCACGGAACCTCCGAGGCTACCAGGTCTTTGAGGCAGTTTAAGTCAGCCTGGAGCCTGGAAATTCCTGCGTAGACCACAGGCTCTGTTTTTGAAGCAATAAAAGCATTTTGGAAGCAACTCAGTAACTGCCACACAGATTTCTTGAACTCAGCTGGGGCTTTCTCATCCACATGAACACAGTAGACGTTCTGGGGCATGTAGACGGCCCTGAAGAGCCTTTCAAAAGTGTCGAAGTCCTTATGGACGACCATGACATACGCCAAAGGAAACTCAAATTCCTCTGCCGACAGGGGGCTGGTGATGTAGTGATTCTGGATCAGGTAGTCCTTGCAAGGGACACTTCCCAAAGGTGATGTCAATGTCTTTCTCCACAAAAAGGTGGCCTTGTTTTCTAAGGCGTAATTACAAGCATGTATTCTAAAATAACTCTCACTGGAACTGTTCAGCTTCCTGTAACTATCTGGCAGGTTTAACTGGCTGTTACAATAAAGGATCACAAAAATAATCACACTGAGCACAGTGAAAGCAAAAAAGTAATACCTCCAAAAGTTCATTATTTTCATTTGGGGAAGGAATCTCTCTGGGGATGGAGAAAGCTCCGTGCCTGCAGCCACAAGTGTGAAGAGGTTGGATTGACTGCTCCCGCGGGTCTTGAATTCCGACGGCTTCTGCAGGGGGCTTCCTTTCCCCGAGTCCTTTAATCCTCATTTGTTCCCTGCTTCGCGGGCGCGCCCAGGCCCCTGGGAGATGCTGCTCTCGGCGCGGGTCTTCAGGCCCCGGGCGCTGAATCGGACTGCGGGCGGGGCCGCGGCGCTCGGCCCAGCCTGTGGGGAGCCCTACTCATTTAAATACGAAACGCGAGTGGTGGATTTTTGCAAATTACGTTCTGGAATGGATCTGCTGGTGCTTCTCTCCCGGCCGCCCGGCTCTGGCGGCACCCCACCCCCTCCATCCAATCTATTCCAATCTAATCTCCCTTGTGGCCTCCTGCTTTCCCCTTGCCTTTTATAGTAAGTGGTTCTACTCTTTCGGCTTCGCCCTGCAACCTGCTAGCCGTCCTTGGAAACCACGGCACTTAGGACTTCTGCTCCTCGGGTTTATTGCTCTTCCTGCTTCTCCGCTACCCCTTTCCATTACAGGGTCATCTCTTCCTCTGGTCACCTACAGACACACATAAGGAAAAGCTCTCTGGCAACATGTCTAAGAAGATTATCAAGAGCAAAAAAAGTCTGATGGTGAGGTAGGCATTAGTTGGCTTAAGTCAGTTTCTGATGGTGTTGCATGGCATCTATATATAAGGGCAGGCTTATGGGAAGAGGGAAATGAGAACTACACTTGGGGGCAGAAGGAACCTAGAAGTGACTTTTAACATTAAAGGGTCCGTGTGGATGACATACATGAAATAAACACACTTAGTTTGCAAGCCAGGGGGAAAGGTGATAGTGGCTGTTCTCTGAGAGCACAAGTTGGTTCCCATTTCACACAGAGCCTCAAATGATCTGTTGAGATGGCATTATCTACGTTATATGGAGGAGCTAGCCACTGTGCCCCTTGAAAAGCCTGGCATTTTCAGATGTGAAGTCATTTCACAGTCCTCAAAGGCTTCTCCTCCCTCCCCCAGTCCCCTCTCCCACTTCCTTATGCTGAAGAAAGAACAAAGGCTTCAGGGCTGCTGCAGAATTCCTGGAAGTATCAGTCGGTGTAATTCAGGAGAGCCAGGAAGAGAAGCCCAGCAGGTCTGGTCACATTACAGAGGGCTTCTGGTAGCTCACCGGTGCTCGGTGCCTCAAGTGCTTAGGAAGCATGGAGTGTCTTGCAGGGCTGATGGGGGCTGTAAGGACACTTCTGGGGGAAACGAACTGGTTCAACTAAAAGCTCAACTGTGGCACAAGAGGTGTTCTAAACGTGGCCTGCCCTCATCTCATTCCCACAGTCACCCTGCTACCCTACCTGCCTGGGCATGATGTGGCAGCTGGAGCAGCTGCCCCAGTTAGGAAAGAGTTTGGTGTAAATGCAGCAGTCTGCTGCCTCCTTCCACCCAACACCGTGCCACTGATGAATGGCAACAGCGGCATGGATGTGATGGATGCTGATTTGGAGAAAGACCTGAAGATTTGGCAAGGATCTTACTGATCACCCAACACAATCCTTTGTTTTGCACATGGGGAAACTGAGGCCAATGAAAACATTTTTTTCAAAGTCATTCAGCTGGACAGAAACCAGAGCCTTAGTTCTGCAGCAACCCAGTCCAGATGCCAGAACCAATTTAACTGGCTTCAAATCCCAGCTGTGCAACCCAGGGTAAAGTTACTTAACCTCTCTCAAAATCAGGCTCTTCATCTCTGTGATGGAAAATTACAGTGGTTCCCACTCACATAATTACTTAAGTGCATTAAAAAAGTCTTGTTTGGAGTTTATGTTCATATATGTTCAATAGCATTACCATTTATTGCTGTTGTTTTTTTTTTTTTGAAAAATGTCCTGTTTCTGACCCTGTTAATGAACTGATACTTTGAGACTTCTGTTCTCATTAATGTTAAAGAAAAATGTTTACCTTCTTAAGATTTTCAAGTGGGTTGATTTATTCCCACTCAATAAGAGGGGAAGCTAAATGCCTTTCCTTTCTTTCCTACATCACCCCAGGAAAAAAAAAATCATAGAAAGTGGCTATGTGAATGGAGGAATGAAATACTCTGCTTTGATGGCTTCTCTTCTCTTCATTTTCGGGAGAGCCACACCCTTTTCTGCAGAAATACACCCCTGGCAGGGTTTGTGGGGAGCAGCACCTGGAGGCAGAGGGAGGCGAGGGGCTCTCACTGCAGGCTCAGTCAGGTATTTTCTCCTCTCCGTGCCTTTCGCCTCCAGCCCTGGTGGAATGCCAGTACAAAGCGAAGTCAACAAATCTTAATCACAACTGGGCAAAGCAGATTGCGGGTGCGAGGGGAGCGTGACTTACAGTCCAAAGCGGCAGTGTCCAAAAGAAGGCTTCTCCAGTCGGCCAGCCTTACTGACAGGTTTGGACGAACAGCCTGAGATCAGTGCATGGCGCCTGCTTAGTGGTTGGGTCAGCACTAGGCTTGTTTTGCCTGGTATCTCTGGTAACCGAACAGGCATTTTCTTCCAGCAAATAATTGCACGGGCTAAGCTATTAACTTCCAACCAGGGCATGATTTCTGCTCTGTTCACTCTAGTTGGCTTAACATATTGAAAATTGTTGTCAAGTGGACATTTTTTATCGCTCCCTGCCTCTCTCTGCCCCGGAATAACCTGCACCACCACAAACAAGGAGAGAACACTAGGGCTGAGGCTAACAACACATAGCTCAGCTCAACATTAAAACAAAAGGAGAGGCTATCTGGGGGCTTTCGGAGAACACGGTGGGATCTTTGCTCCTTACAGTCACTTAGTTCTCATTAACCTCCTGTGAACTACGGGCCCAACCCCGCTGGGCTAACCAAAGGCAAACATGAACACTGGTTCTTGCAGAGACAGGATTGGAATCAGACCCAGCTTGTTCCCAAGTTGTCACAGTTCTCCTTTACCCAGGATTGCTCCTCTTGGCATAATTACTGCTATTGAATCAAGGCAGTGCTTTTTCACCGCCTTCTTATCACCACCCATTTACACTGTTCTGCTCCCCATAAAAGTTTGGTTGTGTCAGTTGCAAAACTTCAAATGCTTTGGCTATGAGTGAGACACAGAAAATAAACAAGAAAAGACCTCCCAAGCAAGCAGAATGATCATACTCTGTGGGCCAGATTCACCACTCAGATGTGTACTGGGCGGTAAGTGAAAAAAGTTAGGGAAGCTGGTGGAAGGAAGGGAATACAGGGCTAGTAAGGTCCCAGGCAGCTACCACATGTCCACAGTGTTGTGGACACAGCGGTGACCGTCGTAAAGAGCCTGTGCCCCACCTGAAAGAAGGCTCCCTCTCAACCTGAGCAGTCATGCCATGTGGATCACAGGGCCAGTGCTGCAGAGAAGTGAGAAATCTGAACTGTACCATCTAAAATTCCCAAAGTCCTTAAGTGTTACCACGTAATTAAAATTTTAAGATGTGAACGCATGCATTGGGCTCCTGGGTGCCAGTTTATCATCTTTGGTTTAAGCATCAAAGGTCAAGTACTTCAAACTCCCCTTGAGAATTAACCTATTAACTCTTAGCTTAGATACAATCAGACAAGAAGTCATAAATTAGAAGAGGGTTATAGAAGGGGGGGTTCAGGCGCCCTACTGTCAGCATAGGCGACAGACCAAGAAGAAAGTTCATTTAAGTAAAACTCCAAGTGCAGAGCAGTGCAGGGTCATCCGATTAAAGGAGTGCCGGCATCTGTACAGCTCGATGACCATTTCATTACTCTCGATCACTATCTCTCATTTATAGTGATCAAATACTTAATATCTAGGAAAGGCTTTGAAAACTGGGAATATCATCACAAACATGGGGCCGGCTTATTTGAAAATAAACAGAGACTAACATTTAGTGAACTAGAAATGTAAGTGGAGTCGTATATATCTTATCCATATATTCTACATATTCTACTTAAAAAGACATTTTTGAAATACATGTATTCAAAATAGGCTTTTTTAGTAATCATTTTGTGCACAAAAGAGTAGGCTTTCAATTATCAGGAGAACAGTTATGACAAAACTTTTTCCTTAAAAATCTTAAGCAAATATGCTTACCACATATGATGCTACATTAGGCATCAGCCCTTTTTATATAAATGGCCTTTTCCTGGGTTGTAAATATTTTAGGCTTGTAGGCCATTTGGTGTCTGATGCCACCACTCTACTCTGCTACTACACCATGAGAGTAGCCATAGCAATTTGTGACTGTGTCCTGCTCAAATGTATCTATGAACACTGATATCTCAATTTCATATAATTCCCATGCCACAAAACAGTCTGCTTTTGGGGTTTTTTTCCAACCATTTAAAAGTGTAAAGTCATTCACAGCTTGTGGGCTGTACGAAAATAGGAACAGATTTAGCCCATGGGCTGTGGATAGCATGCTGATCTTTGTTCTAGATTACAATCATGTTTCTCTAGGCCTAAATTTTGCATTATCAGACAGCTTTGGCAATCATCTGTAATTCCTGTACTTTCCCAGGTGAAGAAATGTGAATGTGGGAAAATAGTAATGTTCATAATCCTTATACTCGCAGCCGAAGCCCCTGTACGCACACAATACTGCAGAGTGCTGCACTGTGTGCCTCAGTCTCCTTTCTCCTTCTATAAAATGGAGATGTTAAGAAGACTAACCTTGTAGGGTTATTAGGAGATTTAAAAAGATCAGTGCATGAAAAGAGCTCAGAACAATGCCTGGCACATAAGAAACACTCAACAAATCTCAAGACATCTCTCTGTGTTACCAAACTCGGCTTGCCTAGGACTCTAAGCATCCCGTTTGCCTTCCTCGGTGTGTTTGTGAAGAACAGCTGAGCTTGAGGACTCATTTTACCACCTGGAAGATCCCAGAGCGTAGGCAGAGCCCCTTAGGCCATGGTTCTCATGGGCAGGAGCATCAGTCTATTCTGCCCTCTCCCCCACCCCAGAACGGGGAGACTGCTCCTCATTCTCAGTTGCAGCCCCCTCGTGCCCTACCCCCTCTTCCCGCTTGCATCTGACTTGGTCCCCTCTTCAGAGAGCCAGCCTCTGGGGCGCCCCTCGGAAGGATTATGATGGAGACAAACACAGCGTGGTGGGGAAGACCAGGAGCTGGCTTTAAATCTGGCTCAGCTGTTTACTGTGTGACCCTGAGAAAGTTTCTTGGGATCACTGTGCCAATTTTTTCCCAAGAAGGAGAGGTAGAAAGCCTGCCCAAGTGGCAGAAAGCCAATCCAGCTAAGTGCCTTCTGCTTCTTCTCCCCCTGCCACTCAACACATCCCAGGCCCCCTGATCTTGCAGGGTCACACTGCTTTTTCCTACTTCCCTAACAACTTCTTTGGGGTACCAAATTTCTTTCCCTTCTGGGGTTAATTGCCCAGATTTAACTCTGATTGCCCTAAAACAAAAACAAAGCAGAAAAATACAAAAAACCCACAAACAGAATTTTATCTGGCTACAGTCCATTAAATTTCAAGGAAGAGAATAGGTGACTTTCTATGTAACCTTTTTGTTTCCAAATGTCCCCTCTCAGAAAAAAAGACTGCAAATTCAAGAGCAGACCTTGCATGTCCAAGATTTGTCCAAATCTGGATATTCTTCTGGTGCCGTGCCTACACCAACTAACTCCCAACTCCTCCACCCCATATTTGTGAATGTTGAATTGAAAGTGTCAAGAGGATGGTATTTCTTCTAAGAGACAGTCTTTTTAATCTAGTTGTTGCCAGAGATCTGTATCTTGAAGATACTCTTTATCTTCTGAACATTTTCAAGTAAATGGAAACAAAACAGTCCCAAAATAGAGATAGGCAGTGGTTTCCTCCAACTTCTACTTTTAATAGCCCTCTTAAATTCTTGACTCATTTTCAGTTTATTCAATCCACTGTCATATTAGCTTCTTTCCCACAGAACCTGTCAAGTTACTTGAGTTTAAACAGTTTGTTAGGGTAGACTGGTTGGATAAACCCCCAAAACCAGACGTTTCTCTTGCTTTCCTAGAAATTAAAGCTGGAACAAATATGTTTCCAAGATATGCCCTATGTTTGTAATTAATCAAAGAAAATGTTTGCATTTGATTCTCCCACTGGTCTAAGTGGTTTTAGATCCAAATATTATATTTACCAACCCATCTTTTCAGATGACATCCTTAAACTCTACCTCTTCTCCTCAAAACAATGGGGAAAAAAATGTTATAGAGTAGGCTCAGTCCTGGTCTCCTTCGGTTAGGGCCCTCGTGGTTGACAGCATTGTTTTGATCACTGTGCCTTAATGTGTCTTCGCTGTGTTGTAACCCTACATGAGTGGCTCTGATTATTTTTTTTTTTCCATCTTACTGATAAGTGTTGCATGTGGAACATGAATATCTAGGACACTTATTCTCAATCCTGAGACGCCCTGGGTGTTGGAAAGGTGAGCAGGAGGGTGTGAGGGCAGTACTTAGGTTGACCAGCTGTCTCAGTTTGCCAGAGGTTGAGGGATTCCCAAGACGTGGGATTTTCAGTGTCGGACCTGAGAAAGTCCTGGAAGAATTGGTCAGCCTGGATGCCATCTGTCCTCCCTACTCACTGCTGAAAGATACACCAATTAAAGGGTAAGTATTCAGTAACCAGTGTGGATGGAAAAGAACTGCTTAAACCATTGACCTGGGTGGGGGGCGCATGCAGACCTCGAGGGTCTGTGACATAACCCTTCCCTACAGAGCCCTGAACCCTGGGGACAAGGGGACAAAATGATTAACATTTGTGGAGTGGCTTTTCAGTGAACTTACAAGAAAGCACTAAAATCATTCTAACTACACAGGTGATCCCGAATGGATATAAGATGTCCTAGTAATAACCTATATAATGACAACAGAACCTAAAAGGAAAATAACTGTTAGCACACTGTTCTTTGTATCTAAAATCCCCTCCCTCAGATGAAAATGTTGAAGGGGGAAAAATTATTGGAATGTTTGATATCTTTATCTGGGGGACAGTTACATGAGTGTATACATGTCAAAATTCATCGAGCTATACATTAAGATTTGTGCATTTTATCATGTGTACCTCAGTAAAAAAAAAAACTATTTTAATTTTTTGAGAAAAATAAATAAATAAAATCCCCTCTCTCCACTCTGCATGTGACTTGAGAGATCTTCTTTCTCTGAGGGGGAAACAAACAGAAAAATATGGGGTCACAGTGAGACCAGATAATGTTAACTCATTTTATGAAGCAGCATAATCAACCAGCTATTTGATCTGACTTTCAGTTTCCATATTTGTACAACTTTAGGGTTGGAATTAGATGTTCCCTAAGGCTCCTTTCGGCTGTAAATGCTGTGATTCTTCTCGATTCTGCACAGGATAAAGAGGAGGCTGTTTTAACAGGAAAACTGCACTGGGGGAGTTTTGTTTAGACTCAGGAAGTACAGGGGAAAGTCCAAAATGTGATAGGATAACTGACCAGAGACAAATTGAGAAGTTGGAGATAGGGTGGAAGGCGGTTAGCTCAGAAAGACCCAGGTCCTGGGCTAAGAGAAACCATCCTGTGTGTATGTGGCGGGTCAGGGGGTGGGGGGTGTAGCCTCCCAGGGGACCTTGCTTCCAGACAGGACTTGAGGGCCCAGGGTGAGCAGTTTTCACACGGGACACGGCAGGGCATTTAGAGCCTTACGCAAAATCCCAGAAGCTCAAAGAATGAGCTCCGACTTCAACTGAGGGCAGAATCATATAGATCTTCAGTGAAGGGGATCATGTGAGGATGGGGGGCCAGGGGTTGCTGAGGAAGTGTCTGGAGAGGACACCGATCACGGCAGGAAACTGACCCCTTCAGGATGGTCTGAGCCGCTTTGGCTCGCTTAGCAGGGATGGCAGTTTTATCTTCTGATATGTTCATGCATATTCTGACCCCGAATCTGGCTGAAGGGAAAGATTATGGGGAATGAATATCATCCATCCATTCTCTGAAGACATGGCACTAAAATGGACACAGGGTCAATATATTGGCCATGCACAGTTTTGTCCAAAAGCATCTCAGGAAAGAATGCCACCTACTGTGCAGGTCAGAGGATGAGAGAAATGTGGGCTTATAAGTGGCTCTGGCATTGAGAAGGCTCATGAAGAAATGGTTAGTTAGAAAAGTAATTAATATACTTGCTGCTTTGGATGTAGCTTTCCAAGATTGCAAATCGTCTTCCCCATGACGCAGAAGAAAAAAAAAATCACGAAAAATTGTAGAAGAGCCATTTGCTTCACCAAACAATGGGTTAAATCCATCAGAGAAGCAGCCGGAAAAAAACCCAGATCTGGTCTTTGGAATGCGGGTCTTTGTGTGGGGTTGTTCTTTTGACTTCTTTGGTGCAGAGTAAGGCACCAACTCGGAAAGTTCCTGGATGGTGGCATCAGATCGAAGCAGTTTGCTTTGAGTTAAGGCTGCCCCCCAAAAAAGCTTGGCATTAAGAAGCATTCCCAAGATGAGCAAGATGGTTTGGAAAACCTGAGGAGCATAAAGGTCAGGAAACAGCATCTGAGCTGACCCCTCGAGACACAGCAAAGTGGTCTAGGCTGGGGTGGGGGGTGGGGGTGGAGTCTAGGCTCTGCGTGCACGTGTGCGCGTGTCTGGTGATGGAGTAGGGAGGCTGGGGCTGGGGATTTGCAGCTGACTGGGCAGTAGGGCTGACGGGCATATGAAAAACTACTTCCATTTGACTTAATTCAGTAAATACTTATTCTTATCCTACTGATGCTTGCTCTGTTGGGCTGTCAAAAATATGAAAGACCCCAAAGAAACAATAGTCCAGTCAGGGTAATATGATATCCACACTCATAATTTTAATGCAAAGATTACAGAACGACATAAAGGAGTTAGAGCAGAGGTTTACAAAGGTACACAACTGAGAAAAAAAGTTCAGGAAAAGCTTCCTAAATGTCAAGCTATGGAATGCCGACCTATTAAGGCCATTACTTAAATAAGAGAGATGGGGCAGAATGGCCCCAGGGGAGAGAATGACAGGAACAAAGGTGCCCAAACACAGGCCTCCTGGCTTTTCTGGAGGGCTCCTTCCCGGGAAGGCAGCGGTGGGACTTGAGAGTGGGGTGGTATTCAATGAGGATACCTTAATAGCCTCCTCGTCATGTGGGGAGGTTTATGCTGCATAACTTGATAAGCTGTTGAAACTCACAGAAGCTTCTGGGATGAGAAGTTATTCTTAGAGCTATGCCTTAAGGGGGAAAATATGTCAAGAGTTAGAATAGTCTGAAGTGGGACCTGGCCCGAGAGGCACTTGGGCTGGTCTAACAGTCTACTTGAGAGGCACGATGGGCCGGGGTTAGAGCGAGGTGATGGGAACCGGCAGGTGATACCCAGTGGAAACCATTTACAGACAGAACACACAGATGTGCTGATTAGACTTGGGGGCCTGGGAGAGAAGACACACTGGCTAACGTGGAGAACAGCAGCGCCAGTCGCAGAGATTCTGGGCAAGAGGGGCTGTGGGGAGGAGGGAGGTGGAAAGGGGGCCAGTGGGTGCCTGAGGGAGAGATATCCCAAGGGCAGAGAGAAATGGGGAGCGTGCTGGTGGGTACGGCTCATCCGCACAGGAACGGTGATGAGCTGTGGCCATCAAGGAGAGTCACCAGGGGAGAAGGAACAGGAAAAGGCAAAAGGCAAACTGCTGAAGACTCACGGGAGATATTTAGTGAAAACTTAAATTTCCCCAACTATGAACTTCTCAGAGAAGAGCGGCCCTAATATCCATTATTCTCCAAAACTCAACACTCAGTTGAAAAGAACAGATTTACCCACTTAAATACAAGTTTCTCAAAGAGGGACTATAAAAGTAATGCCTTTTAACACATTTGGCAACACGATAGCCTTTTCATAATGTTTACGTTGTATCTCAATGTTCTGTGACAGAGTCAAAGCTCTATGACAAAGTATTGTTCAAAGACAGCTGGTTTCTGCCTTTGATAATTATCTCTTTGTACCCCGTCTACCCCATCTGCCTTTCTAAGTAACAAAGACATCTAAAATAGAGCAATTCTATACACTGCCTTGTGGATGGGGACAGAACCCTGGCTTAGAGTCAGATAATCTGAATTTGTGCCCTGACTTTGCCAATGACTAACTATTCAATACATTCGACAAGTATTTAGAGAAGGTATACATCCTACAGGGAGAAGAGGTTGCAGAGTCAGTGTGTAAAGGAAAAACAACATTCATTCAAAATCACTCTGGACAAATCCCTTGGGAATATGCCATGTTAAGATGACATGGAGTCTCCATAACTCCAGCACGGCCAATTCTCCCTTTCATCTTGGTCCAGATCGCAGTTTCTTCTAATGAGTACCAGATGAAGAAGTTCGCTCGAGCTGAGGGGCGTGCTGTATCCTTAAGTCAAGTGAGCCATGGGAACTGAGACCCATGACAGGAATAATCAGAACCCATCTCACGCTTCCTCTGGACCCTAGACTAACTGGGTGCCATGCAGGGCAGAGTGCAGGGCTGAAATCACTTAAGCTTACCTACAATGTGTGTGTGTGTGTGTGTGTGTGTATGAATGCAGCTGAGTTTGTGCAAGTTAAATATATAAAGCTGACTCCTGTTGCATTGAGCTTTGCTCCTGCAGCAGAGGTGGGGCTAGTTGTAAGAAAAACAGAAACTAGCAGGCGCTACCCTTGAACCTCAGTCCAAAAGGCCACTGGGAACACAAACACAGCAAGACTAGTAACAGTTACAAATGTGATACAGGAGGAGCAAGTATGCAGGAATGAGCATTAGGAAAGGCTTTTTAGAGAACAGGACTCTAAGTTGAAACTTAAAACAAGAGCATGTGCCTTTCAAATGAGGGCAAGAGGGGAAGAGCCTTCCAGAGCATTCGGGCAGTGGGACCAGCAAGAGTCAAGGTCAGGAAGGTGGAAGTGGCCCACTGGCCCACTTGGGACCCACAAGTGGTCTAGTATACATGGAGTGCAGTAGGGATGGGCACATAGCAAAACAAGGTGCTAGAAAGTCCAAGGGGCCAGAATGAGCTCCCGGTGCCCAGGGGAGGGGCTGGGATGTCACACTGGAGGTGGTGGGCAGCCATAGGCTTCTAAGAAGGAGAGAGATGAGATTATGTGAGCAAGGTGCATGTTTATGAAGGTCATCCTGTCAGTGCAGAGAATGGGTTAAAGCAGGCTGAGAAGGGAGTCACAGAAAGTAGTTAGAAAGAAATTAGACTATTGTAGTAGAGAGATAAGACAGATGGATCATGGCACCAAATGGAGAGGAGGCTAATAGGCAGCTGCAGCTTAATGGCCGTTACTCTGAACTCAGCCCCACGCCAAGCACCTGCACACACTGCTGCTCCTTAAGGCCACCAGTAACCCTCTGCACATGGTGCTGCTGGGTCATGCCACCCCCATGGCCTTCACACCAGGGTCTTGCCCACCTCTCGCCAGGTCCAGCCCTCACCCTTGCTCACACTGGCTGCTTTTCAGGCCCCTGATCACACAGAGCTCCTGTTCACCTCTGAACCTTTGCAAGCCCCAGTCCCTCTACCGGGCCCTGCTTTCCCAAGTGCGTGGCTGGCCTATCCTCATTTTGGAGGTGTAGCTCATGGGCTGCTTTTGCCAAGCAGTCTTCCTTGAATCACCCCATTTAAGGCAGGTCCCCTCTTACACCAGCCTGCATTTCTTTCACAGCACTCAGCAGACTCTCTAATTGTCTTTTCTGTCCACTTTGCATCATCTGTCTCCCACTTCTAGAATATACACCCCATGAGAGTAGGGCCCTTATCTGTCTTGTTAATTGCTATATCCCAGTAGCTAGGGCAGTGTCTAGGCACTCAATAAATATTTGTTGAATGCATATCCACTTTGTAGATGCAGAAAATAACAACAGCACCAATAATAAAAATGAAAACTTAAAATATGTGTCAGGCACTGGTCCAATTCATTTAAGCTTCACACATTTGCTATAAGTAATATTATTTCCCCCATTTCGTAGATGGGAAAACTGAGGCCCCCTAACTCTAGGTAACTTGTCTAAGGTCATACAACCTGTAAATGGCAGAGCAGAGATCTAAATTCAGGCAGCCTGGCTCCAGGGTCCCGACCTCTGTGCTACACTCGTACTCAGAGAAGGGGCTTTACAGGAGCCAGCCATGTGGCTGCTGACAGAGGAGCTAGGTGCCCAGCCTGGTTCTCTCTGCCTCTGGAGCCAAGCTAAACTGGCAGGTATGAGGTGGCGAGAGCTCAGGAGGCAGCTCGGTGTCAGTCTGCACTAACAGAAGACGGGTGTTGAATTCGGGGCACAAAAGGAGGTCACAGGTCGGGTTCTGAGCGTGTAGGATCTGAGGTGCCCATCACACACACTCTCCCTTCATTGGGAGCAGGGAGTATTACTCAACCTCTCTGATCCCATGTCCACATCTATAAAATGTGGATTTAAACACTGACCGGACAGGATTCTTGTGAAGATTAAACTGAGATAACACAGGCCTGAAGGCAGATGTTCAGTAAACACTAGTTCCCTGTCTGTCCTGCACCTTCTGCTCACATGACCAGGCCGCAGGCCCCAGGAGAATGGGCTCAGGAACAAGACAGAAAATTCTTAGGTGGGTCCAGTTACATAATTGTTCCATAAGCATAATAAGACTTAGAATTAGCTAGGTTTCATCTTCTGAACACTTGCAATTATTGTAAAAATTTCATAAAGAATTCATAAAATCAGGTCCAATTTAATCTAAATATATAACATAAGCCTTACCTCTCCTCTCCTCCCCTTACATATTTCTTCTTATTCTTATTTCTTGCTAGGTACATCCCAGATTTGTTTTTGGATAAGTCACTTATTTTAATCTTAAATTTCTCATCTGCAAAGCGGTAACAATGGTCCTCACCTTAAAGGAGAAACTGCATAAGAAATCTTTTTGCCACAATGGTTTTCAAGTGAAACCTTCATAAGAGTGTATGTCAGTGATACCTTAATAAAAAAAAAAAAGAAAGAAATCTTTTTGCCAAGTACTATCCTAATATAATAAAGGAACATTATTAAAAATGTTTTTAGTGAGAGAAAAGGGGAATGCTTATTGAGATCTTGCGGCTTCCACAAAAGTAATTTAATTAGCATCCTCTAAGATAAAATCGCTCAAGTGCTTAAAGCCATGCCATCTCATTGAATCTGTTCCCTAACCACGTGGAGATGCTCACGGAAAGTGCTGCCCACAGGCAGGAGCCATCGTGTGGCAGGGGCCCGTCCTCACCTTTGGGAGCCATCCTCCACCCTAGCCTGCCTGTAACTCCTAGCTCTTGGGCAGGAAAGCGACCCAGAAAAGCTCACTCAGCATTCTTCATCCCCCTGATTCGTTTAGGGCTCAGGGATTTGGACCAAGAAGGACCAAACTGAGGACTTCCCTGAGCTGTTGCTGATAATACTGGGGAAAAAAAGACCTTCATTTCCCCCAGAAGTGCCAGCTGCTAGAACCACATACCCAGAGCTACTTCTGGCCATCTCTGACACCAGGTGAGGGGACCTGTCTGATAAGGCCAACACAGAGAGGCTGGCAAACAGGGTAACCAACTCATCCCAGTTTGCCTGGGACTTCGCTGGTTTTAGTGCTGAAACTCCCCCTGCAGACCTGGGCAAACAGGGATAGTTGGTCACCCACGGAGAGACAACCTGGCAAGGAGACAGCTCTATTGTTTTACCCCGTGATCCAGCTATACATGGAGCCCCTTTGTGAGCACCTCACTTCTGTGACCCAGTAAGTTCTGGTGTCTGGGGAAGCAACTTTGTATTGCGTTTCTGTCACTGCGACTCAAGAGTCCTCACACACTCCCAAAGAACGTGCACATGATAAATTCAAGTCAAAGTTTAAAAAGCTAAATAAATCGATGTAGGAAACATGCTATTTTTAGACTTGAAAAATGAGGAAATGTGCTCATGTGGTCACTTCTGAGGTTGAGATAATTTATTTGACAAAGGAACTCTAAAAAATATATACAGAAAGGGAAAAGGAAGAGAGGGAAATGAAAACACTCCATGGAAGAAAAACACTATGGCATGAGAAAGGTCAGGGTGATGCACGAGAAAAATTCAAAAGGACAAACTTACGCAGTGAGGGAAAAGCAGCGGCCAAAGCCGTAGCTCATGGTAGCTTGGCTCTCACATTAGGGATGGACCACCCTGAAGAGGGGCATGGAGGCACCATAGCTGTGCAAATGGCCTGCGAAAAAAATTAGCCAGGCAGCAGTTTCTGCAGATGCTAAACCATTTCACAAGACTTAAAGCAAAACTCTCAGTGGCCTGTGGCAGTCCCTCTGGGGCAGGAAGACAGAAGAAAATGCTATAGGAATCACCAGAAAACCTAGAGAAAATGGGCTTTCCTTAGGTGACATGTAGAACTGATTGCAAAGATGTGAGAAATCAGGAAAGGTAAGCAAAGCACGCCCCAGAACTCAGGGTTAGCTACCGCCACCAAAGCCCAGCATTCTGTAGGGTGAGTGGGAGAAATGTGTGCCCCTGAGGCCTCTTTTGAGCATAGGGCCAGAAGGGAGAGATCGTGACAATCTGTCTGCACAGAAGCCACCCGGATGGTGTGCCAGCCACCCGGGATGGTGTTCCTACTGGCCTCCCCTGACGAAGCAGATGAGATAGGTCCCCCAGGGGATTCTTTCTGACCTATCCCAGGGTCATTTCTAATTTTAACACAGTATGGAAGAAACCAAAGGGTTGAAAACCAAGAGAGAAGTCATTTTTCTCAATAAAAAGACAACATGAAAAAAAATAAGGCAGTGTAAAGATCTGTGATGAAGTGCTCCCTCTACGAATGTGCTTTCTGTTGAGTCTCACCAATTTTAAACTATTTTCACTTTTTCTGATATCATCTAATTATAGGGGACTAATCATTTTCTTGTGGGCGTTTTGGGGAACGTGATATGCCTGTGCAGGGTCTTCCTAACAGAAGCACTTTAATTTAGGATGTTTAGGAGAAAGAGAGACAGTTAAGTTTGAGGGAAGAAAGGGACACTATCTGCACTTGCACGTTTGCAAAAAAATTATAAGCACATATGTGTTTACATTTTTTTCACTGCAGGACTTTTCCCCTTCAAATAGGACACTGAAAATAGAAGAGCTGATTTGGTTAAAGGTTGTCTGGTAATAAAGAACCAGATTCACACACCAAATCTGAAATTACAAAGAGTGCTCAAGTGTTAAACTCCTGGAGTAACTGAGTGTGTAATTGAATTTTGCATTGCCTTTAAAGATGGAGACAGCCAAGTTTTCTTTGAATTACTTGTAATTTGGGAAGTCCCCCACCTACAGGCAGGATTTCCTTCTGCTTTCTCCCTGAGCCAGGATGCCCTCCAGAGTCTAAGAAAGGAAGGAGGCAACCCCAGGAAATGCCACCCTACCCTGAAAAGCAGACTCAGACCCCACAGACCGTTGACCTGGGCTGAGCTCACCTTCCTCTCTGGAGACATGCTCTTGGTGGACCGCTCAACCTCCAGTTTCCATAGGGGAAATGGGGTTCCACTGGCCAAGGCGACTGGAAGCCCAGACACACCAATGTTTCAGCCTTTCTACAAATTCCTCACAGCTACACACTAGCTGTTGACGTGCTTCTGGACATGTTTTGCAAAGAAAGACGTGTGTAGGAAGAAAAGGGTCTTCCGACCTGGGCCCTCATTTTGTAGCTGGGGAGATTTGAGGCTCCAAGAGGTTATGCGCTGTGCATGGGTCAGGCTGGCACAGGGAGAGGGCAGAGCCAGTGTGCCACACCACAAACCAAGAGCAAAAATGGTTTTCTCTCCTGCACCTACCTAGACAACATTCTTGATTTCCCGCATTGCGTCTCTGGCAAGGGCTGGAAAGGGAAGGGGACTAAGAAAAAACAAGGAAGAGTGAAAGATTAATTTTCCCTTGATTTTCTTATATTGATTTGTCATTTATAAGACTGACCATCCTTCTGTCAAAATAATCACAGACATTTAACACCAACCCAAACCCATGTTTTTCTGGTTTGGAAAGCAATGATTGAGGCTTTTACTAAGTTATGAAATGCCTTCATCTCAGTACTTCATCTAAGACACCACGTGGCTAGGGCCAAATCCAAAGGGATTAGTGAAAATAGAAAGGGAATAAATATTTAAATATGAAAATCAGCCTCTCAGTACCTAATGCTCCCAAATTCTACGCCAATGATGGGAACAACAGAGGGAACGTTGAAAGATGGGTCCGTAGGGAGAGGAAGGTCAGGGAGAGAGAGCACGGCAGGTGGTAAGCCCTGTTCACCAGGCGAAGTTGCCGTGGGATTCAGAGACCAAACACGGTATTTTCCAGAGAATGCTGGCATGTTTATCGCCCAGGAGGCCCTGCCCTGCAGCCGGAGAGCACCTAGTTGTTTCCAACTTGGCAGTCCCCCAGCAACCAGAACAATGACTGCTTTTCTCTGGCTATAATAATGCTGTCGGGTTCATCACAGATCCATTTTGTATTTTTTCATTGAGTCCAAAGCATGCTGTTTTCCTTCAGAGGAAATCCTATCATGTTTTGTAGAGTTTTTAAAATAAGTGACTGGGTCCGTTAGGAAAGGTAGAAATGTTTTGATGAGAAAAAAAAGGAGTTTCTCTTAGAATTTCATTATTTATCTGCAGTAAAATGTGTTTAAAAGAAACAACTACACATAGGATAGGTACATGCATGAATCCTCATACTTCTCAGCTCGCCAGGTGGTAGGGAGACAACTGCGATGCCATAGGAAAGCCTCATGCTTTGCCATGCATCATTTCACTCACTCATTCATTCATCCAGCTAATGTAGTTATTGAGTATTTACTTGTGTTGTAAACATTGAAGATGGATTAACTGGATAGAAAATGGCCCCAACTTCACTGGCAGAGGCCATAAACAAACCCATCCAAACAAGTAAATAAGATCATTCCACACAGTGATAAACTCTGAAAGAGTAACAGGGTGGGGTGGTCAGCTCCGCTTCTCCACATCTGGCTGATGAGAAGGAGCCTGTGAAGGCCTGGGGTGCGCAGGAGGATGGCTGAGCCAAAAACCCTTCGGGAAGAGCAAGTTTGACAAATTTAGGGGCAAGAAAGAATATCAGTGGGATTAAGAATCATAATACCTATTGTGGTAAAGATGTTTAAGATGAAGAATGCCCAAGACATGATAAACTGAAAAACCATACCACTGAGAGGTATTATTTGGCCATGCTAGAAAATCATTCCGCATTTGGAAAGAATTTGGGTGAGAACCATAGGTCTCAGTTTTCATCTTCCACTTCTAATAAAAAAAAAAGGAGCAAGCTCTTAAAAAGCCCTGTCAAGCACAGCATATCATTATCACATGAAATACAGAATTTCACATACCTGGAATCCTATTGAGTGTCACCCAGAAATGTTCATCAGGGCTGAAAGTATCTTTGGACCACTGGAGCAAATCAACAGCCCGTGGGTCATGGAGGACAAAGTTGGTGAATTCTCTAGATAGAGCAACATAGGCAGAGCCAAAGTAAATGGTGAGATTGTGGGGAGGAGGTGGTTTCAAAGCTGTGGTTCTGATCACATAGGAAACCTCTTTGCCCAGGTGCTCTCGATGGACATACTTGGTGCGTCCAATGGCGTGAGCTGGGGGCAGCACCCCCGGCGTGATGTTTTTCCCCTTGAATCCTTTCAGATACTGCACTATTTCCTTGTTGGTTTTCAGGGGGAAATCTTGCCCACAGGTGTTGAGGGCGTACTTCCACGGAACCTCCGAGGCTGCGAGATCTCTGAGGCAGTTCAGGTCAGCCTGGAGCCTGGAAATCCCACCATAGACAACCGGCTCCATCCTGGAAGCCAGGAACGCATTTGGGAAGCAGCTCAGTAATCGTTCCACTGCATCTTTAAATTCGACCGTCGCCTTTTCATCCACATGAACACAGTAGACGTTCTGGGGCATGTAAATAGCTCTTAAGAGCCTTTCAAAGGTGTCGAAATTGTGATGGATGACCATTATATATGCCAAAGGAAATTCAGCCTCTTCTTTGGATAAAGGGGCCGTGATATAGTGGCTTTGGGTCAGGTATTCCTTGCAAGAAGACTGCTCGTAGATGGTTAGTTTGTTTTTCCACAGGAAAGGTGTTTTGCCTTTGATAAAGGATGTGCAGACTTCAGTCAGCATCAAAGTGTCCGAGTTATTTAGCCTCTGGAAGCTTTGCTCTCCCCCAAATCTGAACACATAGAGCGCGATAAAAATGATGACACACGAGACAGAGACTATAAAGAGGTAGCGCATCGAAGAAGGCATGCCTCAAAGACGAGCGAGAGTTCCAAGACCGTCAAAATCTGAAAGTCCTTTCCCAGACTTACTTTTTCCTCTGAGTTCTTATTTTGGTACATACTCCAGTCATTCCAACCCCGAAGCAGACGCTGCGGATTTACTCCGTTTCATCCCGGGAGTCCAGCTGCGGGCTCTCTCCCCATGCTGACACTACCGACCGATCCGCCTCGCCTCTGCCGCTCTCCGACCGCCTTTGTCTCTCTCCCAGCAGCAGGTTGCTGAAGCCCAGCCTCTCCCCCTCCCTCTGCCTCCCCGCTGGCATCTGCTAGCTGTTTCACTAGAACTCTGGTAACTTCTTTTCCCCTGCAGATTTCATTTCCCAGATCTCTTTTCTTTCATTTCCCGTGCCCCCAGCCCCAGACCCTTGTTATTGTCATTCAGGCAATTAGCGCAGTAAAAGCTGAAGTTGAAATGCTGTGTTCTGGGAGGCGGTGCCTTTCCTGCTGGTCGTCTGTCGGGCTGGCACACCCCGTCCTCTTGTTGCTGCCAGCAGTGGTCCACAACCGGCCCCTCGACTCTTCCAGTACGATCTGCAGGATATAACGTAGCCTCCATTCTCAAATACGCTGCCTTAATGATAAAATGACCGGGGTGACAAGATCTAAAAGAAAACCTCGTCCATTCTGGCTCCTTTGTAAAGCTTTCGGCCCCGCCCTACTCTTTTCTAAAACAAGAGATTACTGGAGTTCCAGTCCCAGGGCATTTGAAACTGCCGGGATCCTGGTCCTGCGACTTTGAGATGAGGGTGACAGCCCCTCTCTCAAAGCCCATGTCCGGCATCCACTGTGGTGTCTGTCCTAGCATGCTGAGGACATAAACAAGTCCTGAAGCTATATCCCTTGATTTAGAGGAGACCTTAAAATTTCATTGCAAAGAACCTGAATCCTGACCACAGAAGGTGTTCTGGTTAGGGCACTGCGGGGCCATTCAGGTCTTCACCATTCAGAGAACATCAGCTAATACTCAGAGAAGTGCTTTACACCTGCCCAGGTAAGCCTATTAAGCCAACAACATAAATGTTGTTTCCCACTATCTGTAAATAGTAGTGTTTTGGCTAAAGAGCGTCAGGCTTTTACTTAGATGTTCCTATCTCCAACCTTTCACTTTTCCATCAGTTATTTTTTTAACATAGATGAATGTATTTTACTTAAAAGGACTTCTAAAACACCAGTTCAACTACTGAATGCCTTCCCACTTCTCACTATCTGAAATCAACACCTCAGGCCCTCCACCCTATATCATTAATACATAGAGGACACTGAGCTTCCACCCACCCCCTGAAGAAATAATGCTCTCTAAATGCTCTTTCTCTCCTTCCTTTTGAAAGTCTCAACCCCGCTATTAATGGAATTCACTGGACAATGTGCTGATTCCTTGCTTCCAGCATGGGTAGGAAAACCGAGGGTGCCCCGCCATGATTCAAGGCACCCCACCCCAACTACATGCCACACCACATTCTGAGCACTCTGTACTTTTTCATCCTTCTACTTTTATTGCTCCGACTTTTCATTCTTCTGGCTTGGACATTATTTTCCTCTCTCCCTTACTAAATTCTCCATTCTCGAAGAGAATGTTAACAAATAAACTCTCTGGAACCCAACTGTGAATTTTTAGGCAAAGTAGAAAAAACAAACGTAGCCATGATGTGGAGATCACGCTAATCCTCAGTGTCTTCCGTGGAACAGAAGCACATAAAATGATGGGAAATTCAGGATAATAGAAAATTTAATCCCAAATTTTAATCTTGGGATTAAAATATTAAAAAATACCCTATTTCAAAACTACCAAGTAATTTTGGTATCTAATTTGGCAAAGCCTCTTGGGTTAGAATGAATATTAAAATATTTGCAGTTTGACAAAATGTTCAGTGTGTAGACACAAATTAGGCCAACAGAAGCTGTTTAGATTATTATTTCCAACTGGCCAGTAACATAGGGGTTTAGATTTATGCAGGCTTAGGGGACAGACATTAATAATGTTACTATATTAAGAAATACAGACACTGGCCAAATTAGGAAGTGCCATAATACTTCTGCATTCAACCCATCAGTTCAAAGGACATTGTTTGTGTGTTGGAAATATGGGACTTTTGCTTTCCCTGTCCTTTTGGCTGTCCTTGGATTAACTTCCTTCACCCTTGGGTTCTGGCATTGAAAAAAATCCCTACAGGAGAACTTGTTAAAAAAAAATAAACTTGTTGCAATAGGGAAAGGCTGCTGTGCCTGTCACCTTTGCTTCCTAATAGGCCACATGGCTTGCTTATCCAGAAAAGGCAGCATGCATTTTTTTGCTGCTGAATCTGAACATCTCAGCCTTCCCTACTTGCCTCTGGCTGCAGGCAAGAACGAGGTTGACATTTACGGGCCTAGCAATGCCACCTTGCCTCTCACTTTGGAAGTAAATATTCCCTAACTGGACAATTGATCAGACTAGACATGGCCCTCCGCTGGGATCACCTTAAAATCTTGCTCTTTATGCCATTCTGAAGTCTTTATATTTTTTGAACATTATTTATGAATTTCTCCAATTATGGTGCTATCTAGAACACAGCTCCAAAATGAAGAGACTATCCTTTATTTGAAATGAAGGAAGACTCAGGACCTCAGTGAAATAAAGAAATCATCTAATGGGGGAAAGAATGTCCTCCAACCCCTCGGCCCCTCTAGGCTTCCCCGTGTGATGGGGCAAAGTGGCCCCTGCCTGACCCTACAAGTCCTGGAGAAGGATGAGTCAAGATAGCAGCACAACAGAGTCCACTACATGCCGGGCTGGGTCAGACGGTGAGGGAGAGGCAGCAGCTGCAGTGAAAGACCTTGAATGCTGTTGTGCTGAAAACTTTGGGCTTCGTCTTGGGAGCAGCACCAATGACTGGAGGCAGACGAGCACCCCCAGGAAGTGCGTGTTATCTGGAGGAGGAGCACGAGCAATATAAAAAATGGTGTGAAACCAGTAAGGATGGCCAGCATCGAAAAGACTAAGAACAACAAATGCTGGCGAGGATGTGGAGAAAGGGGAACCCTACTACACTGCTGGTGGGAATGTAAGCTAGTTCAACCATGTGGAAAGCAGTATGGAGGCTCCTCAAAAAACTAAAAACAGAAATACCATTTGACCTGGGAACTCCACTCCTTGGAATTTACCCAAAGAATACAACTTCTCAGATTCAAAAAGACCTATGCACCCCTACGTTTATTGCAGCACTATTTACAACAGCCAAGAAATGGAAGCAACCTAAGTGTCCATCAGTAGATGAATGGATAAAGAAGAGGTGGTACATATACACAATGGAATACTATTCAGCCGTAAGAAAGAAACAAACCCTACCATTTGTAACAACATGGATGGAGCTGGAGGATATCATGCTCAGTAAAATAAGCCAGGTGGAGAAAGACAAGTACCAAACGATTTCCCTTATTTGTGGAGTATAACGAAGCAAAACTGAAGGAACAAAATAGCAGCAGACTCAGAGACTCCAAGAAGGGATTAGTGGTTACCAAAGGGGACTGCTGTGGGAGGGTGGGTGGGGAGGAAAGGAGAAGGGGACTGAGGGGTAGTATGTTTAGTACACATAGTGTGGGGGATCACGGGGAAAACAGTGTAGCACAGAGAAGGCAAATAGTGAATCTGTGGCATCTTAACTACACTGATGGACAGTGACTGCATTGTGGTATGGGTGGAGACTTGATAATATGGGTAAATGTAGTAATCACATTGTTTTTTCATGTGAAACCGTAAGAGTGTATTCAATAATACCTTAATAAAAATTTTTTTTAAATGGTGTGAAAGTACATGTCAGCCCATATATGCATCACATACACATTAACAATGATACTAAATGCAAATAAAGCCTCTTAAACTATGAGCTGAAGGTGCTGGCTACATCTTAATAACAATGTTTCCTAGAAACAAGTCCAAGGCTTTAACCAGGCTTTAGGCCTGAAGAAATTCACAGACCATCACTTACTGTGCTTTTGAGATTTTTCTTAAACAAGGACAGATAGGGGAAGGATTTAAAGTCCCAGGGTCGCTACGGAATTCACGGACCGGAAATTAGTGGGAAGTCCTGGCTTAGTTTTCATTCCCTCAATTTTGTATTGCAGAAATACATTCATTACCTTATTTATATTTATTTACCTGTTTGTATGTGTTGAATGAACCAATGGAAGGTGGCACTGCTGCACCCCCCCGCCCCCCTGCCACAGATACAGTTGCCCATACGTACATGTGCTCTTAACTAGAATTGGGAACAGAGCAACTGGTATCTTTTACTTTGACAAGCAAAAACTGACCAGGATGATGACCAGATAGATTAAATAACATTTTAAAAAATGTGACTTTTAATCAAATTTCTGGGGGAAACCATGCAAGATGTGTTTTCTCTTGTGAGTCACAGAAGGGTTGCCATTAACTGCCACAATATTATTAACAGGGCATCGTGCAAAAATCAGGATACCTGGATTCTAGTCACTTTTCTACTTTAACTGGTTATGTGATCGTAGGCCCCTAGTGCCTCATCTTTAAAAAGAGTGTTCTTTACAGATCTTTCAGCTAAAATGAGCTATAGTTCAGTATGTGTAAAGTGAACCCACTAAGTAACAGTGATGGAATTCAGGCCATGTGAACTGTGGCTCCTGTGCCGTAGGACAGTGTATCTTCACTAGGATTCAAACTACAAAACCAGCAAAACCAAGAAGACTATGGATCAGTTCCAAGCAGGAGGATGTCCACTGTTACAGGAACTCAGAGAAAAAGTTCCCTGGCAGCTGGGATGCTTGGGAAGAGCTTCCAACGGGTGGATTCAGATCCTCCGAGCACAGAGAAGGCATTCCCGTTGGAGAAATTATAAGAGCAAGCAAGAATACAAAAACAAGAAAGCTCAGTGTGGAGAAATTCCTGGGATGAGTTGTGAATCTAAAACTTCTCTGGTGTGGCAGCAGATAAAAACCTTCAAATCTGTGAACCACGGTCTCAGGACCTGAGGTGATTGGCAGGTGAGCTGCAGGGGCAGAGGGAGTTTTGCCCCCTGTTACACTACAGCACACACTGTGTTCAACACCAGGTAAATGGGTCCAGAATCATCTGGGCACTCGAAAAGTGCAATTTTCAAAAGAAGTGTTGAGAGAGAGCCTGACATGACTTTTTTCTTTGAAGCCGATTGGCAGTTACCAGGAGGTGTGGTTTCTCTGGACCAGCCGCGCTGTCTCCCTTCCCATTAGCACTGGCTACAGACACCTGACTGGACCACCTGAGCACTGAACTCTGTCTCCACCTCCTCTTACATCTTTCCCGTTTAATTGCACCTACTAATGCCGACTTCATTACACTTTCATAATTGTTCTGTGACTTGTTTTTCTATTCTCAGTTAATTGCAGTCCTTCAGTTGGGAAAGAGATTAAGAAGGCACAGGCTTGAGCAGACATACTGGATTTATTATGTTAAATAACAGTGGAAAGGATACTGAAAGGACTGGGCCTGATGAGATTTGTGGAAACAGCAGTGACATTGGCAGAAAAGATCATGAAAATAAGACGAGATGGTATCATTTCTTGGCCTCCTCAAAGGCTGTTTGGGGGAAGGTCATTTTTGTGTGGTTTGCTTTGTTATTGAAGCAGGTCAAATGACTCAGGGATTCATTCGTAATTATAAAACATAGGGATTTATTTATTTTTGCCTTGAACTAACACTAATTCACGGGAAAGTAGAGAATAGTGACAGTCCAATTCACTTTGGACAGTCAATTAAGTAATTCCTTTCTGGGCAGCCAGATGGTTTATAAACAGAGCCTTTTCTGTTTTGCGTTTTTTTTTTTTAAGTGATGATGATCATGCTGTTTAAGAGAAAAAGAAAGAAGGCATTTCCAAAGCACATCTATAACTAAAACAACACCTCTCCCATGACTGAGATCTCCAACTGGGTTCACGAGGGAAAATCGCCTTCCCCTGGGACCCAATCATTTTACCTTTATACCCTTCATCTAATTAGCTACAGAAGTTGTTGTCTAGATCACAGCACCCACAGGGTTATTTCAAACTCTCGTCTCAGAGGGAGGAAGAAGTTTAACTGACAGAATTTCAGCAGGTCCAGAAGGAGGCCATGCTAGACCGTATCATAGTGGTGTGAGCTGAAATGACCTGCACCTGATTTTGACGTAGCAAAGGTATCGTGGAAACACATCCTGGATGCTCAAGGCTGCTAAGCAAATACTTGCAAAAGGCAGCATATACAGATTCAAATATGCAAATGTCAAAGCATGTGCAAACAGGCTGTGATCTTCTAGCAGCAAAAACGTAGCCCATGAGAAAGATGAAGAGCCAGAAATGTTGGGGCTTAGAAAATGAAACACAAATTACCCCAGGTAAATCACAGTCAATTAACATTTCCAGATGAAATTTACCACTTAATTTACATGTGAATGTTAACTGCTTAACCCTCCCTAATTGTTTTACAAAAACATTTGTTTCCAAAAGTATTGAGCCAAACTAGGTGTGTCTGTGGTTTGGGGATAAGAAGAGTATAGATTAAACGTTTACACACTTTACATCTCATCACTTGGAGGTCCAGGTTGTTAAAATACAGATTGAGGGGGCCCCCATCTCCAAGAACCAGTAAATTCCAAAGAGAATTTAATAATCTGCATTTCTATCAAGGTCTTGGGAGCAAAGTTTGAGACCCAATGGGTCAAAGACCCAAATTCTTTGATTTCTTTTTCTTCAGTGACCCCTCCTAATCTATTTTCCTAAGACTAAGCAACTTACTCTAAAATAAACAGACAAGCAAGAAGCAATGTTTCAGGCTGAGCAATACCATACAATTTGGAAATACCTAATAAACATGAACTCTGGTGGATAATCTGATCCCGAGAAAGATTTGCTACAGGAAACCGCTTGATATTCCTAAGAAGAATGGGAGAAAATGGATACACAGAAAGTTGCCACTGTTTTTCATTGAAATGAGACAAACCTTGGTTTCCATCGGCTTGCCCTAAATGTGGTCTCTACCTGTCTATATACAACAAACACACCTGTGCATAATCCCGGTCTTTCACAAAATATGGAACAGGATTATTTACCGACAAACATGTTTTGAGCATCCATTGTGCCATAAACTGAATTAGAGGGGGGTGGAGGTAAAGGACAAAACTTCTTTTTTTTTTTTTAGTGATAGAATGGTAGAAATACGTCATATTGGTGCAAATGTGGAGTGACCTGAATGCATTTGTACTGCTGGTGGGCATATGAACTGGTTCAACTGCGGAAAACTGGCAATATCCACTCAAGCTGAGCATAGGCCCGTCCTGGGACCCGACAGTTCCCATGCCAGGTGGCCAGTCAACAGAAATGCGTAAAGGACACATAGCTCAGTGTTCGCTGCTGTCAAGTTCATAATAGAACCAAATGCCCACCCAGTGATTTCATATACCAGGCTCTCTCAGCCTTGGCAGTGTTGGCATTTGGGGCTGCATATGCCTCCCTGTGGGGATGGTCCTGTGTACTATAGGGTGTTCAGTGGCATGCCTGGCCTTTATCCACTAATGCCAGTAGCACCCTGTGCCCTTCCAAATTGTGACGTCCAAAAATCTCTCCAGGTATATCCAGATATTCCCTGGGAGGCAAATAAAATCATCTCCCCACCACGCAGCCCCCTCTCCGTACATAGCAAGAGGATGAATCAGTGTAACTTCCTGCAACAAAAAAGTGAATCCCACAAACATAACATGCAGCAAAAAATGCCAGACAGAAAGAGCACATGCTGTACATTTCCATGTATATAAAGGCCAAAAACAGGTAAAAGTAATCTGTGCTGTCGACATCAGGGTAGTGACTGGGAGGCTGTCCTGCTCTGTGTCTTGATGCTGGGACACGGGTGTATTCAGTTTGTGGAAGTGTAAGGAGCTGAACACTGAAATATGTGCACTTTCCTGTGTTACACAATCCTTCACCAAGAATGAATGAATGAATGAATGAATGAATGAGTGAGTGGAGTCATGGTCCTTCTCCCAGAAAAACTCTTCCAGGGCAGTCTTCAGGGTGAGCGGGTACCAGGTGTCCTTCCTAAATAACTAATGTTTATGGGAAATAATTACGATCAAACACTCAATAGTACCCCATAGCAGAGCCCGCATCACCTCTTCCTTCAGCAGAATGAACTGATAAGGGTGAGTCCACTCTCATCAGTCATGAGTTCCTCAGCCATTGCTCAGACACCTCTCCTTCCTACTAGTGAGCAATGTCCAGAAGAGAAGGAGCCAAGAGAAAACAGAGACTGCTTTGTGCTCATCAGACAGAACTGAGTGCCATCCTTAGAGCACTTGTAACCTGCATTAGATAAGGATGGAGGGACACCTGCCCTGAAAGCAGAATGTGTGTGTAAACAGGGCACCAAGAAGGATGAACGACTGAGCTAATAGCGGGCATTAAGGGCTACCATCCTCACTTGCCCAAGGAGAAATCTGAGACTCAGAAGGTCACGGGTCTCCCAGTGACCCTCCAGCCCAGGGTCATTCAGCCTGGAGGGGCTGACCGGGGGCTTGACAGTAGCAGCTTTGCTCCAGAGCTCTTGCCGAGTCTCGGTACCATCCTGTGCCCTCTTAGGCAGGCCCAGAAATGTCAGCAATCAGATCTGCTGCATGGAGGAATCACGGGAAATAAGGAGAGCTGTGTTCAGTAAGACACATGCACCTCCTCCTCTGATGCTCCTTTTCTTCCTCTCCCACTCATTCAGGCAACGTATGTTAAGAATGCACCTAAGCCTGAAACAAACACTGTGAATTTTCTTTTCCCCTCCATCCAACATCTTTTCTTTATTGCTTAGAAAAGCATCCAGACAAGTCTTTTCCTTAAGCTCATATTATGATTGACTTCCAAGTTCCACCTCCCAGCTCCCTCTTCAGGTGACCACATTTCTGCATGATCCAGGGCATAGCTGGCCCCACACTGAACTGGGTTCTCAAGGCCTGACCCTTGAATGAATGAACCAGACAGCTGGCAGTAATCTTGGGGAACAGAGCATCTGTGAACCATCCCTCTCTCTTTGCTTTCTGCAGAGAACAATTCACCAAGACCAAACTACTCTGTTCAAACCTGAGATGCCCTCAGCTCTCACCCTCCTACTTGCTGGGCTCTTAGCCCTTTACAGTCTTCAAAACATATGCTCTTTTCTGCTAGCTTTGGTTTTTTTTAAGCTTTCCTTTCTTATGAAGACTAGGTCTGAGACTATCCAGATGACTGGTATTTTGACAGGAGTTTGTTACACTATTATAAGAATTCCATCAGAAATAGACTCATGAACACAGAAAACATACTGGTGGTGGCCATAAAGGAGGGGGGTGGGTGGATGGGTGAAATAGGTGAAGGGGAAAAAATTAGAAAGTTTGATATCTTGATCTGAGTGATGGTTACATGAGTTTGCATGTCAAAATTCATTGATCTGTACACTAAGCTTTGTGCATTTTATTGTGTGTACTGCAATATTTTTAAAACTTCTTTTTAGGTTGAAAAAGAGAGAAATGTTGGTGTAAAAAAAAAAATTCCATCAGAATCTGTTACCAGTTTTACAAAAACATGCCACCCCAAAAGTTGGATGATGGATCCAACTCTCCTCTTCCTCCTCCAGCCGGAGGTCTGACTGGTTGGGTTCAACAGTGAAGGGGAAAGAGAACAGTCAGGGTGTTTGCTCCCCAGTTCTGTTCTTGCCCAGGAAACAGGATAGCTACCTCCTTTGGCTCAAGTTTGAAAGTCACGTTCTTCTCGAAGGGGCCCTGTCCACAGCACTTTTTCTAACCGCTCCTTCCATGGCTACACATGGTAACAGTTCCACACTCCTGGTCCTGGGTATTACAATATCCCTCACGGGTTCACTCCATTCTGCCCACACCTTCAGAGGCCGTCCCTTCAAGAAGTCTTTCTTGATGTGCGCTGTCTTCTGTGGGCCCCCTGACTGATATGATAATAGAACAACATTGAAATAATTCTCAGTGGGTGCCAGGCATCTGGTGAGTACTTCATGTAGATTATCATTTAATGCTCACCACAGTGAAGTAAGCACAATTATTATCCCCATTTTATATGAGCAACTGAGCAACTGAGACTTAGAGGCCCAATCTTTTATTACCCAAGATCACGAAGTCTGGTAGCATGAGGGCTACATTCTGAATTTTAGTATTTATATACTTAACTGCCTCTGAATACATACAGATTTATAAAGGTATCAAAATTCATTCATTCTCTCTTCCCAAGGCTATAGCTGGTGGGAGGTGGATCTGCATTCCTGGGGTGGGACACTGGCTAAGCCCCATGGGGAGGGCTGGTTACATGGAGTGGGGCTGAGAAAATAAGTGGGTGTACTGAGGTTAGTGAAAGCCAGGCTCCTCACCACTGGGGTAGCAAGTCGAGAGGAAAAAACCATGTTGCTGGATTGGAATTGGAGATATCAGTATAAACTTGTAGTTTTTAATAAATACTTATAAAATTAAAGTACAGATGGGTATGTGAAGGTGAATGTGTGAGACAATGTGTGAGTGATGTGCTTGAGAATGCACACTTGTGTGTATGTGTGTGTCGTGCATATATAAAGACAGTACGTACACACATACATTTGTATTTTTCCTAGCTCTGGCCCCTGGAAAGGTACTCATGCCCTTGAGTGTTCAGATCTTGATTTCCAAATCCATTCTCTACTAAATGAAACCAGGGTTCCTTGTGACTGACTCCAAGTCTGGGACAGGATAAATACAAGACTGGCCTGGAACTTCAACTTGTGCCAGAAAATAAAGAGGTGCTCGAAGAAGAATAGCGACATGGTAGAATCACACAAGGGTCAGCTTGACGGGGCCCATGTAGACAACTCTGCAACAATTTGAGCAGCAAAATAAGTAAAAATTGTAAAACATTGCAAAAATCCATTGGGTAAAGTGGGAATCCATGTCCACAGAAATATAAATAAATAAACATATGGGGAGCAGAGAAGGCTCTCTATCTGTTAGATGAAAATATCAACTAATAAACATAAAAGGATGGAGTTAGGGGAAAAAACACAATTTGGCAACCACCTAGTGATAACTGAGTCAGGCAAGAACCATCAGTGGATGACAGAATTGGGGAGTGAAACTATTTGATAAAGAACAGGATATTTAAATAGTCTCAAACTGTCTCCCCATGAAATACTTATTTATTAGTTTGTAGTGAATGCAAAATACTTATTAGCTTTATAGTGGACAAATTTGGCAGGCCCCATCTTCACCAAGTGACAGAAGTTACCATCACTGCTATCAGAACAAATCAACCTTGCATGTCTCCACAGCATTATTCTGTGCTATCTTTGTCCAAATGGCATCACTTGAATCTAATCATGAGGGAACATCAGACCTGAACTCTTCAAAAATCATAAGATCTTGAAAGATGAAGACACTATGAAAAGTTGTTCCAAATTGGAAGGGACTAAATAGATAAGACAGCTAAGTTTCATTCAAGATCCTTAATCAGATCCTAGATTTATGAAGGACGTTATTAGTGCAACTGGTGATAACTGGACTAGGGTCTGAGGATTAAAGCGTAATGCTGAATCACATAACGATTGTACTGTGGTTATGTAGGAAAGTATTTCTGCTGTTAGGAAATACCTTTTGAAATAGTAAGAAGTAATTTGCAAAAGGTTTAGGAAAAATATATAAATGAAGGAGAGAGACAGAAGATCAAGATAAGGCAAATGTGGTAAAATGTTATGGGCTGGAGAAGTGTATAGGAAAGGTCTTTATACTATTCTTATAAGTATGGTAATTTTGAGATTAGCTTAAAATAAAAGACTGGAAATCCATTGAGTTCTTTCAATATTTTTCAGATATTCAAAGAGTAGTATTTTCATTAAACACATTGCTTAAACCACAGGAACTTCTGGAAGGTAGCATGGTGGATTTGACTGGTCACAAATTAGGGGACAAAAACACCTACATAAGTCATTTTACCTTCTGGAGACTCAATTTCCTCATCTGCAAATTGGAGAGAATGACATCAACCCCCGCCCCCCCCCCCCCCAGATGATTTCTATGTGGCAAAATGACTTAATTAAATGGAGCATCCATGTTAAGTCTATCTGCTCTCTCCTTAAGAAAACATGTCCTCTTCTTCACTAGAGAAAACTTCCATTCCCTGCATCAACAGAACAGTGCCAATGTTAGAGCCATGGATGTGGACCCAAGGATGTAAAAGAACCCCATTCTATAGAATTCACATGTTCGACAGAAGTCACATGATTCTCCCTAAACATCTGCACTCCATGACTGGATTTGGCTCTTCCCTACCTTCTAAGATCAAACAGAAGCTCTGCCCATCTGAGATCCTGAAATCTAGTCTTGAATGTGGGATGATGTTTTAAGCAAGTACTTTTCAACAGTTTTCATACCATGACATGCACTGAAAACCATCATTTGTCTAGCACCATGAATAAATGAACGAAGCTCTGTCAGCCTGAGGTGTCTGACCAAGGGCTGCAACTGCCTGCGGCCTAATGTGCCATACATGCCACTGGGATCAATATGTACCAGTTGGCAACCAGTGCCCCCACGTCAGTGCACATAAACGCAGCTGGGAATTTCAGCAGTGAGCATGAAGGGTAACAGGCTGCCATTAGTTTGGGAATAAGCTAAAAGCACTCACACACTTTGGCAAAGTCTGAGCTGTTTCCAGCTGCACCATGGACTAGGCTGAGCTGGTCCCTAAGACCTTCAGAGCAAGTTCAGGTTTCCATTCTCGAGCCCCACATCTTGTCAGTAGTGATTTGTCATTGCACTGAATTTCATTCCCACTCCTGCCTTGTCCTTGATTTCATTTCCCCTCTTATCTCACCTTCCCTTTTATGGCTTTGAAGCCAGAAAGCAAGGAGAACCTTAAACCCGTCTCTTGCCTGGCTTCTGCCTGATTCATGACACTGAAGACACCAGAGTCCCCCAGAGCTGGACTGAGCCCAGTAAAGTCACAGAAGCAGCTAAAAACAGCCAGCTGCACAAGGCCGCAGTATTTGAATGGAAAATTCTACAAGGGTGGCTGATTTACCTTCCATAAAAATTATTACTTGTCACCAAGGCTAGAAGGAGGTTAGTCAGGATTGCAAAGATTACAGGAATTTGAAGTTTACTTCATTCCTAATAAGGAGAAAACTAGAGAGACACAGTTATGAATCCTCTGAGGTAAAAACAAAGGGTTGTGAAACCCTGTGAGACACTGTCCTGAACTGGTCAAGCTCAGTAACACAAGAACAGTACTTGAAGCAACACATGGATGTGGGTTTAAACAAGCCGACGCCTAGGTTTCTGGGTGGTGAAATGCAGCTGGTGCAGACGGATGTGCACATGAGCAAATGAGACCACAGCCAAGGGCCAAACGTTGTGAAATGGAAGAAACAAAATGTAAAAGCGACAAAAACACTAGCTAGGACTCCAGCACAGACCTGTTGGCTCACTGCTAAAAAGCTGGGAGAATAATGGCGTAGACTCAGGATAGCTGGGGGGTTTTATCAGACATTATCAGGAGAGAATGGCAGCCATTTGATTCTTAAAAGGAAGAGGAATTACAGTTTGCATAAAACCACAGAAAAGGGGTCAAATCACAGTGACTACTTATTAGGACAGTATCTTGATTAAGCGGGCTACTTTACTTATTTTTAAAACGAGTCTTACCTAATTTCTTAGTCAGAGGATTCATGAGGCAGAAACCTAAACTGACATTTTGGCCTCGCAGGGTGTCCGTAATTCAGTGCTGGTCAATTTCACCCCTTAACCGCCCACCCCCCCATCTTCAAAACAAATTTAACCATCTTGACTGGCACGTTTCTGATCTGGGTGTCTTGGGCAAGTAACACAAATTCTTTGTACCTTAGTCTCCTCATTTTTAAAATAAGATTACAACAATATCAAGATTCAAAGAAATAATGCCTAAAAGGCACTTAGTCCTCTCCTAAGAAGATACACCAAAGGCCAATAAATACATGAAAAGATATTCAACGTAACTGTTTATTAGGGAAATGCAAATCAAAATCACAGAGAGAGATCATTCCATACCCACTGGCATGGCTTAACTAAAAAGACAGGCAATATGTAAGTGTTGGTGAAATTGGAATACTCACAGACAGCTGATGGGAATGTACCCATTGTGGAAACCAGGCTGGTGATTGCCCAAAACATTAATCGTAGAATTACCATATAGATCAGCAATTTCACTCTTATCTACCCAGGAGAAATGAAAACACGTGGCTACACAAAGACTTGTTCAGGGATGTTAATAGCAGTGTTATTAATACTGGTCAAAAAGTAGAAACAACCCAGGTGCCTATCAACAGTTGAGTGGATAAACAAAAGGCAGTACATTCCATGCAGTGGAATAATAGTTGTCCATATAAATGGTACATTTATACACTTAAGCTGATTCATGCTACAACATGGATAAGCCTCAGATATACTACACTAAGTGAAAGGACCAAACACAAAAAAACTTATATGATTCAATTTATATGAAGTCTCCAGAAAAGGCTACAACAGAGAAATAGGAGTCTGGCATGGAAATAGAAAGTAGTTATAAATGAGTATTGAGGTTTTTCTTAGAGGTGATAAAAATATTCTAAGTTAGATTGGGGTCACGGTTGCATAACTCTGTAAATATACTAAAAAAGTCATTGGATTGTATCATACAATGGGTGATTTGGTGAGTTTTATGGTATGTGAGTTATATACCTAAATTACATACCTCAGTTTTGTGGTATATAAATTATGCCTCAATAAAGCTGTTAATTAAGGGGGGAAAAAGCAATTGGCCCAGTGCCTGACATTGTTAGGACTCATGTGATGATATAATGATTTACATGCCTTCTAGAAAGGCTTTATAGTGCCTAACCCGGGGCTCAAAGAGCAGCTGGTAATCCCGTTAGTCTACTGTAAACTGTCAATGACTCGGGCAGTGGAAAACTTCTGGATTTGCATGAACGCAACACCACATTTTATACCGGCAACATAAAATGAATCAAATTCAACCTGACACCAGGCATGGGTGCGGGTAGAGGCTTGCAAAAATCCAAGGATCCCGCAGCTCCCAGGACGCTGCCTTCAGTCAGGCCCCACAGACCTGAAACAGCAAACCCTGACAGGAAGATAAGGTCTATCAGGGAGGGAAAAACAAAGAGCTCCCCCCGCCTGCACCCTGGCATAGGGGACCCAGGCTGCAGCTTCCTGGAGGGGCTGGGGGCGCTCCACACAGAGGACCGTGCCACTCATCTGGGCTGCAAAGATAACCAGGATTTCTCCAGGCAAAAAAGGGCCTGAGGGGTGGGGGGAAGAAGCTGGCATAAAGGCCAAGAGGTCTTAGCAATTAAACCAGGAATTCAAATTATAGCGAAAAACCACTTCAACTACATTTTTTGGCATTTTAAATCAAAGCCTCTCAGGGTGAAAATGACTCTGGCAAATTCCCTTCATTGTTGATTTCACTTTTCCAGATATGAGCTAAAGCATACAAGTCAATCTTCGGAATGCATATAGAGCCTAACTGATATTGACTTTGGCACTCAGATGAGCAGTGCCTCCCAGAGACCAGCCGCCCTCCCAAGAGGGTTTTCTAATGGATTTATTTAGCATAGGTGGCAAAGAAATTCTACCCTTTGGAAACATGTGGGGAGTGGGCAAGAGTCCTGCCCTGCACTTCAAAGCTGAACCTGAATTGAAGAGCAAGAAAATAAACTTTATGAAGAACTGAAGGCGAGTTTTCTTCATTTGTAGGAAATATTTGTTAGGCAGCAGAATGTTACTCTATCTTCTTGCATTCATTTGCCCCTCATTCCACATTATACTGGAGCCCCACAAATGAGGAGGCCAGGCAAGTCTGGGGCCCTGGTGCCAATCACACGGTGCACAGGCTCACATTTGCAGGGAGGGGAGGAGGCAGAGTTGCTGGGCAGAGGGGGCCTGAGGTCCCCACAGACAGGAAAAGAGCAGGGCCAGCTTCTTTGGGGAAGTGACATTTCACCTGGATCTAGACCTGACTAGAATGAGCAGAGAAAGTAAAGAGCATTCTAGAACAAGGGGACAACACCAGCAAGGGCAGGGAAACCATTTGACCTGGGACCAGTCTACAGTATCAGAAGCTTGGCAGAGTGAGAGCTTTCCAGTTAGCAGTCGTTTAAAAGGAGAAACCAGTTACTTAAGGCTCTGTGGGGTAACCTCTACAAAATCCTCTTTGTACCTTCAAAACCGCATGTTCATGTTTTTTGTTTTTTTTGTTACACATTTAAGTTTTGAGGAATAGAGTAGTCATACTAAAACCTCAAAAACCAACACCTAAGAAGTTAGTCTGTGACCCCTCTGTTTGAACATTTAGTGAGTTTCTAGGACATACCAGGTACAATCTGTGTCCTTTTAAATCCTTCCGACAGTGAGACAAGGAGGTATGTTATCTTCAAGATGTAGATGGACAGCCAGGCTCAGAGAAACCAGGCATCTTGCCCAAGTCACAGACTGCGGGTGAGTGTCAGGGCTGTCTGATTTTAAATTCCGCCAGCAAATGGGGGCCACCTTCCGACTCTCCAGAGCAGATCTTCAGATCATCTGTTCAACACACTCTATGGCCTGCTTAAGTCTGAAATGCATTCTATGTGATGACCACTGACTCTAGTTCAGTTGAGCCTAATGCTTATTTTTTTCTCTTTAATCTACTTTTGGCTTCCTCAGTATAAAATTAAGATAGGCCACCCCAAAAAGAGACGTTATTTCTGAACATTAAGTATTGTTGGGGAGGAAGAGATTTCCTCTACCCAAGGGTCTTCTAGCTGGTTTAAGAATCAAATTGACACGAGACAGACTAATAGGAGAAAAAACCCCAAAGTTAATTATGTATGACTGGAGAATCCATAGTCTTGGGTTCCAAAGACAGCCAGGGACAGTGAGGTATGGGTGCCATCCTGAACCAAGGAGAAGGGGGTGGGGTCTGAGGCTTCAAAGGAGAAGGGAAGTAATTCACAGGAATATGAAAAGAGGAAATGTTTCATAAACAAATGTTTGTTGGGCCACACAGAAACCGTGAGGGGGCACAAAGAGGAATTTTAACAGACTTAGCCACACCCCTCCCTGTCTACCACCCCTAGCTGACATTATAATACAGCTCTCTAAGGTGATAACTTTCTTCCTGGAGCAGGTCCTCTAGCTAAATTCTTTTTATGCATTTGGGGGGGGTGGTCATTTTCTTTCTGAGTCTTTTGGGCCTGGATTGTTATCAACTCTGAAGTAATCTGCATATCACAATGGCACATTTGGGGTGGCCTGCCCTTGGTCCCTACAGTATTAATAAACTTTTCATTAAATCAATTAAATCTAAATGTTAATGATATTTTCCTTTGATTAATTTAATATTAACATTAAAACAGGGTCACATCTCTGATTATGCCTCAGAAATCCCCAAAAGGTGGTGTCACTGACAAAGCACACTTGTTTGTGCATCATCATTATGCAAGCCATTATGGATGGTAATACATGTGGAGAGGTAAAATGAATATAAATCAACTAAACTGCGTCTTAGGGCAATTTCTGATTTGTGGAAGTTATAATCTTTTTAAAAATTAAAAAAAAGTCAAAATTCCAGTGGTCTATGGCCTTGCTGAGGCATCTTATGCAACTAAACCTACTTAGAACATAGAAGATACTGAATTTTCTAGGTGCCCTGAGACCTATCAGGGTTTAACTTGCAAGATGACAAAGGTATGAATTAGCCTCTTGAGAGAAAAGAACCAGGAAAGAGTAGTTTAATTTAGCAGGGAAGGAGGAAGAGGAATAAGGATAGATGATAAGCCACAGAATGCCAGAGAACAAATCCAGCAAACAGTGAAGGTGGGCAAAGATACAGCAAGGATAATAAAAACTACCAACCCCCACCCACCACCACATTTCTTCTGGAGAAGCTATAAAACTAACAGTCACTATTTCCTTGACAACTTATCAATGTGAAAAGCGAAGCCTGTCACACCATTTACCACCTTCTCAAAAGGGTATTTCTTTGAAAGAATCACAGGTGTCCCAACTCACTAATGTCTTTTCCTATGAGTTGACGACTATGGGTATTTCTAGCCAACATCAAAATGGGGATTCTAAAACTAATAGTGAAACTTATCCCCCAGTTTCTCCCCCACTGACAGGTCTGCCCATACACCCAATGGTCTTGGAAGCTCCACAGCATTATGTGTTTGAGCAACATAAATTCCCTCCAGACACAGCAAGACCCCAGCCAAGTGTGAGTTCCAGGACCACTTCTGCTCTTTTCTGCCTCCCACAGTTGCTTCCTTCAGGATTTCGGCACCTGGCACCTCAGCATTGTGTTTTTACATATATGGGAGTAGTGAGATTAGCCAGTTTCAAATAATGGTAGAATCAGGGCAGGATGCAAATAGAAATGGAAATGCAAGAAGCCTCCCTTGTCAAGGGCACGGGCACATACATGACACAGAATACCAACAAGGCTAGTCCAGAGGCTGGCATCGGGAGGAACAAAATGAACAGCAGGTAGAGTCTGTCTTCCAGGGCCACAATCTGCAATTTTCTTCCTTTTTCTGTTCCTTCCCCCCCAGGCACCTTGGCATTCTTTTTTCTTTCCATCTCCAAGACCTGTTCTTGGGAGAAGAAGGCTCCTTTCTCATTCATTCATGTTTTAATATGAATTTAAAATAAACTCCTACAGAATCATATTAGAAATATTCCTTTGTAGCAAGTGAAAACAAATCGTTGGTCAGTTGTCAAATCTTTCTGCCTGCGGGACCCACGACAAATGACACAAACCCGCTGAAGGTGCCTATCACAGGCAGAACCTTGCGAGGCAGTGAGCACATGACCACTAACTCAGAAGGAAAGGAGGAGGCCATGAACTTGCCCTCAGAGCTATAAATGGATCAGTTCCCTATTTGGAAAAGCTGAGTCTGGTGATAAACTGAAAAAGTACCTTTTTGTTGCAGACTGAAGTAGGAAAAAGAAGCGGGGAGAGACAATTGGGAGGAAAGTGGTTGAGAGAGGAGGGGCAGACCGCAAGCCCTAGTTTCACAACAGCTGGAGTTTATGGGGCAATTTCCTTAAAGCCAGACATGAATTCCCTTTCTTTAATACTTGTGTCCCCACGGGCACCTTTGTCTGAGAGGGCCATGCAGGAACCATCTTCGGAGAGTCTTCCAGAGGACCTGCCACTTCCCACGGACCTCCTGTGTACAGATGGCCATGTTTTGTGCTGTGCTTAAGCCACACGACCCTGTCACCCTGGCCACGGGCAACCGGAACAAGCTGGGGCCCAAACAGAGGGCAGCCATCCACAGAGGAGTCAGTGGCAGCCGTGCAGTGGTGTGACATGAGAAGCAGGATCCCTGTTTACATGGTGATCACACAGCCCAAAGCGAGATGCTCTGGAGCGTCGGAAGGAGACAGAAGTGCTGTCAACAGAGCAGCACAGAACCTGGCCGCACAAGGGTGGCACCTAGGAAGCAGAAGCCATGGGCAGTGGGCACCCAAGCGATACGCAGCTCCGAGGCAGGGGTATGAATGTCAGATAAGGAAAAAGCAGCAAAGATGAGGATGCTGGAGCTCGAGCATGGCCAGCTCCCCAACGCTGCCAGAACGCGTTGCTCTCGCCTCCTGTGACCCCGAGGCAGGGAACCTGGCCCACCTGCCTTGTCCATTACATAGCCAGCAGCCACGCACACAAATGTTCACCTGATTTTGTCTGTTTATTTTTGTGTCTTTTAATGTGGCTACTAGAAAATCTAAGATGACATATGTGGCTCACATTATATTTCTCCTGGGCGGTGGTGGTCTAGCTCCCCATGAGGCCATTTCAGCTGTGAGATTTTTTTTTCCGGGCCTGTTACTTTTTTGAAAATCCTAGTTAAGCCTCTAGTCACTGCAATCAATTAGAACGATCTTCAAATATTCAAAACAAACAACAAATCAACTTACACACTAACTAGAAGTACTCCCACAACAGAAATGGCCCAGATTCCCACACAGCAGGAGTAACAGTTAAACAGGACCGCCACCTCAGGTTCTACTTTCCTTACCTACACACAGGCCCCTGGTCCCGCACGGGTGCCAAAGGCCTCTAGCAAGGATCCTCCATACACAGAACACAGAAACTATTTCGAGGGCTCACTCTTCTAATTTTTGAAGTGCGCGGAGCCGTACATTTGCTTTCCGCAGCTCTGATGATCTGCTGACCTGAGGTGTAAAAATACAGTTCCGATAGACAGATCACGCTGAGAAGTCGGATGCTGTTAACAGGTTTCTGTTCAATAAACTGATTAGAATTGTCATTTAGAATCACAGACTCTCAGAATGGAAGCGACCAAGCCATCTTGTCCAACACTTAGTGAGTTTCCTTTACCGTTTTCCTCTAGCTTGTGTTTCTACGTGTGCCTGGGGCTTGTCCACCACTGAGGACATTACCCGTTCTCATCCCAGACCCGTGGGTTCTTGTTTCTCCTGCCACTGACCCTCAGTTCTTCTCAAACAATGGAGTTGGTCCACCTTCTCTCTCATGAGTAAGTCTTTCAATTATCCAAAGATGGTGATCCCTCTTCAAGGCTTTTTCAAACTGAAAATCCTTTTTGTTTGTCTTGTCTTTTCTTAAAAAAATAAAAATGAGGTTTGGCCATTCACCCTTCTTGGCTGCTCTCTTTGGAACTGGCTTTGTCAATGTCTCCCCTTAAATATGGTGCCCAGACCTAAACAGTCTACATCCTACTTGGTCCAAGCAACACTCAACAGAGAGGTGGGGCTCTGACCTCCCTTATTCTGGACCCTGTAATTCCACATAAACAGCTGTATGCTCATGACTCCCGGCCTCACTTTCTTGAGCCCTGATTCTTTTAGTATTACATTATCCATTCCAGCTTTGGGGGAAACACAGATTTCTATGAAATGTCATCTCATACCTGTGTGAGAATGGCTATTATCAAGAAGACAAAATATAGCAAGTGTTGCTGAGGATGTAGAGAAAAGGGAACCCTCATGCACTGTTGGTGGGAATGTAAACTGGTGCAGCCACTACGAAATCAGTATGGAGGTTCCTCAAAAAATTAAAAAGAGAACTACCATGAGCCAGCGCTTCCACTTCTGAGTATTTACTCAAAGAAAATGAAAACACTAACTTGAAAAGATATCTGTAACCCATGTTCATTGCAGCATTATTTACAATAGTCAAGACATGGAAACAACCTAAGTATCCACTGATAGAGGATGGATAAAGACAATGTGATACATCTATACAATGGCATTAATTACTCAGCCATAACAAAGTAGGAAATCTTGCCATTTGTGACAACATGGATAGACCTTGAGAGCCTTCTGCTAAGTGATATACGTCAGACAAAGAAAGACATACCATGTGATCTGAATTATATGTGTAATCTAAAAACAAAAAACAAACTCGTAGATAAACTCGTAGATACAGAGAACAGAGTGGTAGAGTGGGGGTGGGAGGGAGGGGCAGGAGGCGTAGGGGATGTGGCAAAAATGGGTAAAGTCAGTCAACAGGTACAAACTTCCAGTTTTAGAATAAATACGTTCTCGGAACGTAATGTACAGCATGGCGACTCTAGTTAATAATGCTATAATATGTATTTGAAAATTGCTGAGAATGGATCTTAGAAGCTCTCACTTCAAGAAAAAAAGTATGGTAATAGATGTTAACTAGATTTATTGTGGTGATCATTTTACAATATATTAAAATACTGGCTCATATACAACTAGTATCATGTTAAAAATAAATAAATACATGAAGAGGTTGTTCTTGAGTAGTTGAAAAAAAATCATTCTAACTCTATGAAACTTTGTGTACTGTCATCTCAAACAAGCATGTGCGCTGCCTGCCTGCCCCTGAGAACCACCTGCAGATGGAACAAATACCCAAGGTTAGGCCCACCCAGAAAGTCAGACCATCTGGGAAATGAGCCTGGCCTTGATCTATTTTTTAAAGCTCCAGGTGATTATAGAATGCACCCAGGGTTGATCCACTAATTTCAACAAACCGTGAACCTGATTCTCGTATCAACTCAAGTTCCTTTTCCCTTGAACTGTGAATCTGATTTTCTATTTTGATTTGAATTAGCAGAACTGAATTGGTTCTCTATAAACACCGTGAGGCCACTCAAATTATTTGGAACTTGGACCAGAGAAAAGGTGGAGTTAATTTAGTAGCAACTAAGACTTAAGCGTAAATCAACTTGAAAAAGAACATCGTGCATAGGAGAGGTGGTTTATAGCTGGGCACATTCACATACTAGCTGGGCAATTTGAACACATCTTGTCACCATATTGATGTTTCTCTGTCTATAAAATGAAGGCATCAATGTAGAAATCTTTACAGTGCTCTGCATTTCTGATTCAATTCCAGGGAAGAACTTGCTAATGACAACATTTAAAGTTGTACACCGCTCCATTTTGAAAGGATGTGAATTTAGCTAGGGGAGTTTCAACATGGGAAAAGGTATTATTGAAACGTTCAAATTGCCATTCAAATTTAATGAATAAAATATATTCTTAACTGTCAATGCCATCCTACTTAAAGGAGAATTGGATTTCATCACTCCTTGCACAGCCAGCATCCCCCCAGTCTTGCCCTGCCTCAAAGCTGCAGCACCTATCAGAAGTGGGTCTCTGGGCCTCGGAAGGCCAGGGGCACAACAACAAACTCCAGCCAGACAGCCTGACTCTACCTCTGCCCTGCCAATCCCTGACACTCCCTGTCCCCATCTGTAAAATGGCCATGAATTTTATCACCCACTCTGAGCAAAAGCAGCTGTAAAGATTTCTTTAAATGACATTTGAAACTGTAAAGACCTTTAAAATGTTAATTTTTTTACAACTTTTTCAGCAGCTTTATTCATTCCTGACAATGCAGTGTTTATTCATAAAAACAAAAGTTAAGAGACATACATACCAGGAATCCTATTGAGTGTCACCCAGAAATGTTCATCAGGACTGTAGGTGTCCTTGGACCAGGAAAGTAAGTCCAGGGCATGCTGGTTTTGGAGGACAAAGTTTGCAAATTCTCTCGTGAGGGCCACATATGCGGTGCCAAAGTAAATGGTCATGTTGTGAGGAGGTGGAGTTTTTAATTTTGTGGTTTTAAGCACGTAGGAATTTTTTTGGCTAACTAGTTCTCGGTGGACGTATTTAGTCCTTCCAATAGCATGATGGGGAGGCAGCACCCCTGGGGTGATGTTTTTCCCCTTGAATCCTTTCAGATACTGCACTATTTCCTTGTTGGTTTTCAGGGGGAAATCTTGCCCACAGGTGTTGAGGGCGTACTTCCACGGAACCTCCGAGGCTGCGAGATCTCTGAGGCAGTTCAGGTCAGCCTGGAGTCTGGAAATCCCACCATAGACAACTGGCTCCATCCTGGAAGCCAGGAACGCATTTGGGAAGCAGCTCAGCAATCGCTCCACTGCATCTTTAAATTCGACTGTCGCCTTTTCATCCACATGAACACAGTAGACGTTCTGGGGCATGTAAATTGCCCTGAAGAGTCTCTCAAATGTGGTGAAGTCTTTGTGGATGGTCACTGTGTAAGCCAAGGGGAACCCAGCCTCTTCTTCAGAGAGTGTTTTTGTTATATAGTGACTCTGAGTTGCGTACTCGTAACAGGCAGAGTCATTGAAGGTAGTTTTCAATGCATTGTCTGTGGGGTAAAACGCCTTCCCCTTAAAAATCTGATGACAGGCTTCTGCTAACAGTGAAGCATTGGACAGAGATGCCCTCAGAAAATCTTTATTCTCCCACAACTTGGTATTGTAAACAAACACAAAAATCAGGGCGGCAATGAGAGACACACTAAAAAGACAGTGTTTCCAGGAGCCCATCATCATTCAAGACCAGGAAATGAGGACAATGTCTCTTAAGATCTGATCAGAGTATAGATATATTTAACTTACATTTTCTCCAGAATCCTTAAATCATACTCTTGCTGGAGGCAATTTGGATCGACTCCTGTGTGCCCCTCCTGGTGACCGTTATCGGCCTCTTCCTTCCTCCTTCCCTTCTCACTGACCTCTGCGTTGCCTTTCCGCGTGTCTTTGACACATCTCTGAGGAAGTTCCTTTGGATTCGCCCTGCTCAGTCTCCTGCTCCACAGCAACCTGTTACGATAGGGAAGCAAGATGCCTCAGGCAGGTTCTGACGCCATGTGTCCATCCCCCGTCTCCACAGTGAAATCACCAAGGCCGGAGCTGACCGTTCTGCAAGTCATTGCTCTAAAACTTCCACTCCAATCTCTTCTCCAGGCCAAAGGTTGGCAACTGTGTCAGCTCCCCAACTTCCTGTTAATCATTGCACTCAACCGTCTGAATTTGTTTGCTTAAACAGCCCTGCCAAGTGAAAAACCTGGGTTCTAAGCATGGGAACACCGCCTGGAGAGTTATTTTGTCAATAAATATTTAGTGCTTAAAAATTAATCGCTTAACCCTGTCTTTTTCCACACACACACACACACACACACACACACACACACCTCGGCCCCTCCCCCCGCCACGAGCTGAGTGTGCTATAAATCATGACATATAACTGGCTGTTGAGCCAAATTCTTTACAGGACTTAATTTTCTCTGCTGCTAGGACAGGCCCTTAATAAGGCACATTAGCAGGCTTCCCTCACCATCTAACTCACAACACAAAGTGAGGGGGATAATGATGAATAAAGGCTAATTAAAACAACAACAGCAATGTAAAAAAAAAAAGCCATGGTCACCCCAAAATTGTGTAGAGGGGGAAGCAGAAGTTAGTGAATGTCAAGTCAGTTTCACACTAGCCCAAGGTGGACCCAGAAAGAGCAGCCCCCCATGCCTGGAGAGGAGAGGGGAGCATCTCAGTTTGGGGTTCCTGAACTTAAGGAAAGAGGCTCTTCAGATTCGGACTTATAAACCCTTTCAAAGGAGTTTCCCTATTTGTAAAACATGAGAATAATTTTTACCACCTTCATAGGTCAATCATGAGAATAAAATGGGATAACATATATAAGGAGTTCATTGCCTACAGTTAATGATTCTGCACCATTTTGCTACGTTGATGACAGTGACCGCGCTGGAGGGGATGAGGACTTGATAATACAGGTGAATGTTGAAACCACAGTGCTGTATATGTGAAACCATCATAAGATTGTATACCAATGATACTATAATTTAAAAAAAAGTTCATTGCCATGCCCAGAAATGAATGGGACTGGGGAGGAAAGGCAATTAAAAGCTCCTCACCCCCAAACTCACCCCTCAAGAAAATGACACAGTCACCACCTCCTGTGAACTCTCCCTATTCCTCCTGCCGCCTTCCTGCGTGAGACACGCCAGTCAGATTATACATCTAGAATTGCACTGATCAGTTTTGTTTCCTTGGGTAGATAGCTCCACAAGGACATGAAAGTGCGCCTTGCATGCACCTAGAAGGGGCACATGAGCACAGAGCTCGCTATTTCCTCCTCCAATTCTACCTCCCACCAGCCTCTGCACATAATAGGCAATCAAATATTTATTGATCGAGTGCTTTCATTTTCATTTCCTGTTTCTCTGATCACGTTAGTGTGCAATTTCAAATATTAATGATTTGTGATCTGTGTATCTGTGGATGTACCTATTTTTTCCAATCCATCTTAATTTTACAAAGACAACATACTACAGATAGCTTGCAAACACAGTGTTATCTTGTCCTGTTCTCTCATGTACCTCTTACCCACAGACATACACGTTCTGATATTTACCAAGAACACAGGGGAGATGCAAGTTTGCACCTTGGATTTTGCACATATCACAGCATAACATTTTCCAGTTGTGCTCCTCAGGCTTCACTGCGCATCACCTTCACCGTCTTTACTTCAGGATATATGACTGTTGCTGCTGTTTGTTATGTTTCCCCACCGCAGCTGAAAGCAAATGCATTCATGAGATGGTTGCCAACTCTGTTTTGCAAGCTTCAGGAGCACAGGAAATGATGAAATGAAAGGACCAAGGGAAATTCTCCAGATCTAGGTGAGTCAGTCCTCCCTTGTTTTAGGAATCAGATAGTACAATGTGATTCAGATGCATACGGTCTTGTCTATATGACCCCCAGCCCCCCGCCAAAAACAGAATTCAGTGAATCCAAGGACCTCTTTACATAACTGTCTTTCATTTGTCTATCTAGAATTCTTTCAGACAAATCATGTCTTCACTACAGAAGTCATATAAGAGCCATCATTTCTGAAATGATGACTAAGATTTCTCTAATGTTTTATTTTATTTTTAATATCCCTCTAGGTAGCCACTGTCCACAACAAAGTAAAAGGACTAGGGATGATCAAATGAAGGCATCAGTACCTAAATATGCTTGTTTAGGCAAGTCAAATCATTTTTACAGCTTTTTCTCCAAGTATATCCAGAAAATTCCATCAGCTCTTCCTTTGTTTATTTTGGCTGTCACCTCATTCTCGGCTTGGTTCCATTCCCGCAGACATTTCATGAGTAAAAGCATCTCTAATCATTTGCCTGCTCTTCTCTGACTTAACAGGCTCCCTGAATTTACAGCTGCAGGGTAGAGAACATTCACAATTTAGTGCTTTTGCTGCAGGGGAGTCCTTAATTGTACTGGGGAGGGCCAAGAGCAGGCTGTCCTAATATATGCCACTTGGCATATTGATTATTTTGAATTAAACTTACTTTAGAAACAAACCAGTGCAAGAATACTCTGACCTCCTTTGTCTCCATAAAGCAGGAATGTGAAAGGTACCCTCCCTGAACCAGGAGGTAAAAGCACAGACACCCTTATCACAAGAGACAGGGGATTCAGAGCTGAGAGGGCTGCATAAACAAACCTTAGCTTTACTCATTTGCTACCCCTGCCCAAATCCTGTTTAGAATTCCTTACTAATCGAAGCTCCCGAAACATAAGTTTTCTTTGTCCTGTCAATTTCTTACAGATATTATCCTTGTTTAAAAAGTATCAAAGCTGCCTTGGCCATTTCTTTAGGTCTCAGTTTTATTACTGGGCCTCTGCACACATGTAATTAAGCTGTTTTTTTACCTCCTGTTAATCTATCTCATGTCAGTTTAATTTTTAGACCAGCTGGAAGAACCTTGAAAGGTAAGGAACATTTTTCTCCCCCTAACAGTACCTCACCTGAAATGCTATGAGGCCCCACTGATTTTGAGCTCTGGAAACATTCAAAATTATTTAAAATTGTATCTTCGACAATGCTAGATGCTTTTAAAGAATTACTGTCAATCTTATTTTTTTTCCATCAACCCAGTGTATCTGATGCTTACTGTCTTGGTGGTCACATGGCTAACATAGGAAATAACTGGTTTTCCTGACCCTCCTGGCTCTGCTGAGGGCCTTACACAACATATCAGTAATAATTCTAGTAAATTCAGGGCTCTATGTTCGTGCATTTGTGCAAAATAATAGAAGTTGGTAATGAGTGACCAAAACCAGCAGTGTGATTCTCCACCCCAGCTTGAACATTAGATCCAAATTAATAGCCCGAATTCTAGGATGAGGCACTAATCAGGTAGAATTGGGTTCTAAAGAAACAGACTTGTGGCTTGGTCACTCAGTAAATGGCAGGTGTATATGTATGTTCCAGAGTTCAAACTTCACTTGCTTATTTCTATGTAACATGTATTCTCATGAATTCTCACTCCAGGACATAAACTCATTTTTATTCCATTAAGAAAAATGCACATAGAGTTTAATCTCAACAACTGACTGTGGAAAAGGAACAGAAAAAAACCGCTTCATTTTCCTACAGATGCAGATACGCCTCCCGTCATCCTCATCTAACATTCTGGGGCCATATGAGACCCCGAGCGCCTTTCACGTATTCATTTCATCGTCATGTCACCTCTGTGCCCAAGTTAGAAACCAGGAAAGCCAAATGGAAATTTTACCAGAGTCTACGAAAGCCCGGTGAGGGTGCACGGAGAGAGCAGCTTGGATTAAATTGGTTTTAAGTGCACTTGACCTTTTGTGCTTTCTCAGTCTCCGCTGTGTCCCTGTCTGGGATCTGTCTTCTCTCCCTCTTCTTTCTTTCTCCACTTATTAATACATATACTATTGTTAAATTTGGTACCCTGTTTTATCCTCATCAATATTTTTTCATCACCACCGGAAGTAGTCTGAAGCAACAGGGCATGAAAAAGCCGAGAGGTATGGCAGGAAGAGCCCTGGATTGTTTATCAGAGAGTCTCCAGTTGGACCAACGCCACTGCTGGCAGCCTGGAGCCCCTGAATCAGATACCTGATCTCAACCTCACAGCTTTCTCTTGGGTAGATTTGAGAAAACAACCCCTGCTGGTGCTGGGGGGCGGGGGGAGGCTCCCGCCCCCACCAGAGGCTTTCTTCCCAGCCCCACAGCTCCGAGTCTTGGGTTTTCTATTCCAAAATCAAGACAACACCAATCTTCTGGTGGAGCTGGGATGATTCCAGAAGTAACACACATAAAGCACCCTGCTCAGGGCTGGCCGGGGACGTCAGAGCTAATTTCAGATCATGAGGGAAGCCATGGGGAAGAAAAGCAGGCAGTGAGAAAACGGGAAGGGGTGTGATAATTTAACACAAAGTATCTGGAAACAGGACAGCAGGAAAATGCATGAAAAAGCTGGTTCTTTTGAGCAGTTAAGTAACTGTCATTGGGGCAATGCAAAGCTGAGGCAAACAGCTGAAGGATGAACAGCACCTCAATATTAGATAGAATCTGAGTCTGGAAGGCACTTTCCAGCTGCATCTGCACAAAAGATACCTGGCAACCCTTGGCTTTTTGAGCCATAAGCTAAAGGAGGAAGCTGAGCCCAAAGACCTCTGTGGTTTAACAGTCTACCCTCTCTCTGCACAGAAAGCCCTCAGCGTTGAGTTTTGGCTGCATTTTAGAGGTTGGGTGTCATGGCGAGGGGAGTAGGACAGTGGCCCAATCCCAGTTCCAGATTGGCTTTTTCATGTTTCTAGATATCCGTTCTTTCCTTCCTCTGCTCCACTCCTCGGAGTCTTTGATCTGAGTTATAGGAACTTAAGGTCACTGCTGCAGCCAGTGTTCCCACGACAAGGGTGACCAAATCACTGAGAGTCATGTGCTGAAAGAATGCAGCCACCCTTCTTCTAGCTGCAAGTGCTGTTCAGTCAGGACAGAGGGCAAAGAATCCGACCCCCTCATCTGTAGTGTGCCCAGGCACAGGAATCACAGTGTCCCTGGTTCTTCAAGTCTTCAGCCAACAAGAAACCCATTCATACCTGTTCGCCACAGGATGGGGAAGGACTTCTCTCCAAGAGATGACCGTCAAAGGCCCACACCGAGAAAAATAAGGAAAAGACAAAAGTAGCTTTGTGTTTGACAAACCCTGAATTTACTTAGTAAATCTATCTAATTCTGGAATATATTTTTGTAGAAGCCGTTTGCAAATCACCCCATTACCTTTCTAGCCAGTCCAGGCCTTCATTTTCAGTTTTACCTATTACCAAATAAAGTTCATACCTCACAGAACTATTGCAGGGAGTGACTAATTAAAGTGGCATTTTAAACACCAGACAGTGCCAAGTACTTTATTAAATTCTGGAAACATTTTACCCTTGCCTGCAGGGTACTTAATGTACACCATTAAGCTAGAAATGAACATTGTCCCTTAATAAAAAAAAAGTAAAAGCTGCACTGAAATACATATGGATACTAATGATTTAACAAACAAGACAAATGAAAAATCATAGTCCTCAGTAAGTGCAGCACAGAATGAAGTAGGATACTAATGTGTTCTGTTCTTTGAAAAACCTTTAAAAATAGAAATCTCACGCACTGTGATCAAATGATTCATTCACTTATTAACAAACTTTTGTGTCCTTACTTTATGCCATACACTGTGCTAAGTCCTGGAAATACAAAACATAAATGCAGCCCAAATGAGCACAAGCCCTCTGGGTCTTAAACTGCTGTCGGGGATTGAAGGCTGGTTGCTGAGGCCGGAACACTGTTTTCTCTCTCATCGCCTCCCTCCAGCAGTTTTCCAGCAAGCCGGCCCCTACCTATCTACCTACCTACCTCTCTTCGTTCCCAGGATGATAAAGTTGCCCCAAAAGAGTCCTTCTGCAAATACTCTTGAAGGTAAAGGCAGGGTAAGTGCTTAGAAGTAGAACACAAGCAGGAATGTGGAAGTGTAAAGTTCTGTTTGCCTTTAGTTCCCCCTTCCCCACCCTCCAACCAAAGGCCTGGCCTTTGGAGTCTCAGAGACAGGGAACCTTAGAAGGATTTGCACCTGGAGTCTTAATATCTCAAGTTACTCCCATCCAGGTGCTGCAGAATATCAGCTTACCCTCCAGCATGGTTACAAGGAGTTGCACAGGGAACTAACTGCCCCGATGCCCCGCATGTCCCTCTAGGACACTCCTGCAGGACAAGGTAATCATTCCCAGGTACTTTCCCGAGACTACCTTCCAGCTCACCCATTCAGAGGCTGCTTTTCCCAGAGAAGGAACCTTTGGATTCCCTTCACAGACCCTTTGTGCTTAAGGTTCACCCTGAAATTTGGTTCCAGATGGGAAACCCTAGAGCCTCAGATCAGGAGGGACGTTTAATAGATTCAGATCTGTGTTCTTCCCAACCGCCTGCCCACCCAGGAAGGGAAGTCACAGGGTGGAAACAGGATGTGTTGGGGGAGCGTTGCGTATTTCCTTCGGTCCTTGTCCCCACTGCAACAAAGAATTGAAGGGCAGAGACACAGTACTGAAGCAGAGTAAAAGTTTTATTTAAAGTCACTTAAAGAGAGAAACAGTACAGGCCACCTCAGGTAAGAGAGGTGCCCTGAAAGGTTGGAGGGAGGAAGTTGAAGATTAAAAGGTTACACACTTAGAAAGTACGGGCAACCTTAGAGGAGCGCCCTGAAAGGTTGGGGGTTCCCCCTTTTAAGGATTCTTCAGGAATGTGACTGAGGACTCGGGGTGCAGACTTGGTAAGTGGTCTTTGAATTAGAATTCTTCCTGGGTATTAAAATGCAATCTTATTTTTAAGATGGAATCCTTCCTGCCTTTTACCATGTTGTTTATGGTTGAGTCTGCTTGCTAAATTAGTTGCCTAGGTTGCAAACTGTAAGAATAGAAATAGGTTAGCATAAGCATAGCCATCTTAAAGGCCTAGAAGCCATTTTCTGAGTATGTGACTTAGAAAGAAAAACTGGAACTGGGTAAGGCCTTGAAAAACAAGTTAATCATGAACACCGGGTGGTGGGCAGCTATGAACCTGGGTCAGCTAACCTTGGTCAGCTAATCTTACATACCAAGCTTATCGTGCAGAACCTCCCTGACAATTGAGGAGTGGTCTTATCTTGCTCCTGCCTAACCCCAGGATGTATGTCTTGCAAGAATAAGGTGCAGCTGTGGAAAATTACTATGAGTTAAGTGTTTTGAAAATGCTATATAAACCCTTGGCTTTGAGTGCTTTGGGTCCTTGTTGAGACCCGCTGTGTCGGGCTGACACTTGGACCCCAGCTAGCTGGCTGAATAAAGACTTTGCTTGAATTTACATCTCTATGCCTGTGTAGTTTGTTCTCTGGAGAAGCCTCGGAAGCCCGGACCCTAACATTTGGGGGCTCGTCCGGGATACGAGCGGCTTCCCTGAGAACAAAGGACAGCTGGAGGCATGGTCTAATTGTCCGGACGGGGCAGTGTAATTCGAGGGTCACCCCCTCGTGTCTGCATAAATCCATTATAAAGCAGGAGTCGCCATCCCGTGTATGGTCTCGGGTTAGTGGTCCCGAGTGAGGAAGTCCAGGCTGGTAGTCCCGGCCCCCAGGTTAGCGACCCTGGGTAAAAGCCCAGGTAACCAATCCTGGCCCTAGGGTCCGAGTAACTCGGCCTTAGGAAGGCAAATCCGATCAGCAGAAAACTGGCGCCCGAAGAGGAAAAGATTGAGCTCGTCACCCTGCGGCAGTCTGAGTGGACGCCCTTCGGGACAATTACGAGAGTTTTTGAGGACCCTGAAAGTGGTGAGTGTGGTGCGCACCAGAGTGAGAGAAGGACCGGTCCAAACGAGTGCGATCAGATGTGGTGTGTGTGCTTGGTGTTATCATTATTGTTTTACTGTATTTTGGTTTCGGTTTATATTTTTTTTGCGCTTCTCATTTTAAGTTTCCTTGTTCTAAGGTTCTCCTGCTCTCTCCGTTTCTCCTTTCTGCCACTACATCATTCCCCGCGGGCACGGGTCGGGCAATTAAGAGCCATTAGGGCGCCCGCTGCTAGAAGACTCCCGTGACAGAATAAGGGGGTCACAGCCGCGAATCCCAGATAAATTCACGTCCCCCGTGGAAGGAAAACTGTGCAACGACAGGCACTCGTTCACAAGCACATACAACAGTCATTTTGTTTGAAGTGGCATCTTCATCCTTCGCCTTTGTCTCCCTCATATTGTTTTTCCTTCTTCTTTCTCACCATGGACAGACTCAGACGACCCCCTAAGTGTGTAAATGAATATATCTTTCTACCTCCGGATGGTATTCATGAAATTGATTTAAAGACAAGCGCTTGTGAAAATTGGGTATTCTAAAACTTCCAGAAAACCTGATAAAGAGTGGTAAGCATTAATGCTAATTTGAGTTTGCCTGAGGCGGGCATGTCCTTGTGGTTATCAGCTGCCTAAATTTACCTGAGGTCATTTAAGTCATGTTATCTGCTAAATCTTTTAAGAATAAAATGCTTAAAAGCTTGGCTTTGTCTAATATTCAGTAAAGGTCTTGTAAGTAATCTAGAATAGTTGTTACGAATGAGTGAACTAAATGAGTGTGACAAGTGAACACCTTTTTAATTGTGTGTTACAGTGTGTATACCTACCTACTGCCTGAGAATCTTTGTAGTAACCTAAAACCTTAAAGTTTTGCTAAGTTAAGAAGATATACTCTATGAGAGATTGTGCTGTAAAGCTCATGGTTACAGAAATTATAAAATGTGTTCATTAATTTGTCAATCTAAAGAATGTTAGTTTAACAATTTACAATAGCCTACTTCTCAGTGTTCACTGGAAATTAAAGTTTCTAATGGTTTTAAGTTCTAATTAAAACTACTTAAAGTAATAAAACATTTCTCTATGCTAAAAGATGTATGTTTTAATAAGAAAAAGTATAAAGAATGAAAACTCTTCTGCATGCTAAAGAATGTGTTTTGTGATAAAAGAAAGTAACTTTGTTCTAAAGTACAGCTATTCATTTAAAGAGAGAAAACAGCGTGGTGCCTTTTGTTGTGGAAGATCCGCTCAGCCTGTTGCTTTGGGAGGAGGGTCAAGATGTTTAGAGATAAGGTGAGATAAACCCAGTCAAGCCGCAGGCAAGCCCAGGCATAATTCTCACCGGTTTATGTGCTTGAGACCATGGGGCAAATGAAGAATAAATTACTATATTCTTACAGATATAGTCGTGCCTAGTGAAATTAAAGCAAGTGAGTCTTGATATCAAGTGCACAGCAAAATTAGAATCTCGTTTCCAGTTAAACAGTTTTCTTTAACTGTTAGTCTGCTCTTAATGCTGAAAGATCAAAGCAGTTTCTCATGCTTAAAGTCTCAGTGAGTTGCCAGAATATTAAAAAAAAAAATGAAATCGTAATATTAAAAAGACTAAAAGCTAAAGTTTGTTAACAACTGTATAACCTTTATTTGCCTTTGAAATATTTTGTTATTGAAAATGATTGCATGGCCTGAGAAATTGAATTATTTATTCCATGTATTTTTATAAGGGGAAAAATCTCTAACCAACAAATGATTAAAGTTGTTACTGATTATTTGTTTTCTTAATTTATCCTAAGCAGAATAGTAACAAAGCTTTTTTCAGCTGATTAAATGCACTTAGTTAACAAACCAAAATTTATTCTTAAAAATTAAACTGTAGAATCTGGACAAGATTATGTTTCTCCCAGAAAAACAGGTTTCACTGTAAAAGTTTAGATGGACAAATGTGTGACCACTTTTGAGAAAGGTTGTAATAGATTTTTTTTTGACAACCACCAGGTCTTCTTGTTTAATTTATATGCTGTATGTTTTAAAAAACATGGGGGACTCTCCATATTTTTAATGCAAATGATCTTAGAGCTTTTAATAGAATTTGTATAGCAGTTTATATCTACTATTAAAGAGTAAAACATTCTTGAAGCTTTCAGAGAAGACCTGTAGACTTAAGCACTTTCTCTGCTTTTTTTTTGTATCTGGTCTTGGACACTTATGCTAAGTTCAAAAAAGTGCTTTTACCTCTAGTTAACTCTGATATTTTCCAGAGGGCCCCTGGAACATGTCAGAAGAATTTTTTCTCATTAGAGAAAGTATTTGACTAATTTGGCTTATTTATCTGATGTATATATATATATATAAAAATATATATATATTTACCAGGAAATCACTGTCAAAGAGAATGATGCTAAACTTTGTTACTGAATGTTTTGTATTACAGAAATATCAGAATTTCCTTATGTCAACTGTCTTACAGTAAGCTCTCATCAGATCTTTAACCATTGTCATTTGTAAGTCTTTTGTCATTTATAGTATTATCCCTAAACTGGTAAAGAACTGGATTTCAGCAGAACAAGTATTAGTTACATAAGATTACATAAACTAAAGAAAATAATTTTGTGTCTTTTTGTTTCAAATGTTGCTGATAAAGTGTTTTAACCTTGTTCTCTTAAACTGACAACAGTTTAGTAAATGACTATCTTTATGAGCAGAATTGAAACATCCTTCTCTCTACCTGATCCCTCCAGAGTTTAAAAACTTTCAGTGACTGTTTTTGTATTCCATGGCAGTATGTTTATTTGCACGAGTTCAATAAGAATCTGCTTTCCTTGTGAGAAGACTACTTAAGAACACTGGTTATACTGCCAGAGCTTTGACTGGAATGTCATACCTGAGAGACATGTGCATGGACTCAGATGTGAACAACTTTAAAGAACTAAGATTAACTTTATAAAGCCAACAAAGCCCCTTAGAAGAACTGGCCTGGTACCTTGCTTACGGAGTTCCCAGCAGCCTTACCAAGTGAGTAAAGAAGGTCACTTCCTGGCAGGTGCAGAGACCTCGAAAAGAGAAGAATTCATCCAAATCTACAGGTACTGCAGGCAAAGCCTGATGGCAAGTCTAGCTTGGCTGTCTGGCCTCAAGAGAGAAGCCTTTAAAAGTTCAATCTGAAATTCCTTACAAAAAGTTGCAGCAAAGCATATTTAAAAGAGCCTGTGTAATCAATTGCTCTTCTTGCTGCACTTGTGCAAATGATCAAGCCAGCTGTTAATTATTTTCTTAACCTGGTTACTTCTAATAAAAATGAGGGTGATTTTAGAGAAAAGTATTGTTTCAATAACGGCAGCCTCCTTCCAGAATAGAAAATCCAACTCCAGATGTTGCTACATAACCTAATAACACAATTTTTTTTATCTTGCCTAGAAGCCACAAAACTGCAAATAGTAATAGAAATGAAACCCAGAATAGAAGCGCCAGCCTTCTGAGGCCCTCTCAACTGACCAGTGATGGAGACCTAGCTGCACCCTTTACTGCGTCCCCTTCTCAGCACGAAGCAGCCAGAGCAGTCGTCGCCCCTTTTCCCTAGTAGCAGCTAGAGTCCCTATCTGTAGAAGAGAGAATGAGACAAAGATCAAGACTCACTTTATCCTCTGTAAATAAGCAAAGAACCTGCATTGAGAGAGTTCCTAAAACTTACACCTCCCTCTGCAACAGGACAGTAGTAATCAGCACCACCCCAGCTTATTCTAACAGGTGCTGGGCCTGCCAAACCGGAGTCACTCCATGTGTTACCTTTATCAAAGAACGCATTAGCACCATGCAAATCATAGTGTTGAGACAGAACTATCAGTGTTAACCAAACAGATGACCCCTAATTTCATGATTGAAATAGATACAAGAAGAAGAGGGGAATGTAAGAATAGAAATAGGTTAGCATAAGCATAGCCATCTTAAAGGCCTAGAAGGCATTTTCTGAGTATGTGACTTAGAAAGAAAAACTGGAACTGGGTAAGGCCTTGAAAAACAAGTTAATCATGAGCACTGGGTGGTGGGCAGCTGTGAACCTGGGTCAGCTAACCTTGGTCAGCTAATCTTACATACCAAGCTTATTGTGCAGAACCTCCCTGACAATTGAGGAGTGGTCTTATCTTGCTCCTGCCTAACCCCAGGATGTATGTCTTGCAAGAATAATGTGCAGCTGTGGAAAATTACTATGAGTTAAGTGTTTTGAAAATGCTATATAAACCCTTGGCTTTGAGTGCTTGGGGTCCTTGTTGAGACCCGCTGCGTCGGGCTGACACTTGGACCCCAGCTAGCTGGCTGAATAAAGACTTTGCTTGAATTTACATCTCTATGCCTGTGTAGTTTGTTCCCTGGAGAAGCCTCGGAAGCCCGGACCCTAACACAAACTACTTGATTAGAGCTGAAGGAGAAAAAATAAACAATATTTAGGTAAAGTTAAAAAATAAGCTGGGCCTGCATGATTAACACAATAAAGACATGGGCTATTCTGAGGTATCTTCCTTTATCTAGGGAATATTCAAACCTTCCAGGCCAAGCTGCTCCTGGCTTTTGAGTTTAAACTGATTGAAACTCTGGGTCTTTTCAGTGGGCTTTCCTGGCCTTACTCTCTTTCTGATGCCGGGGTTCTCGTTCACAAAGCCGAAGAATGAGCTTCACAAACATTCAAGGTAGGAGAACAAGGTACAGGCTTTTATTTATAGATAAAGTGGGAGGAAAGAGCTCCTGGTTCATGCCAGGAGGGGACAAGAGAACCCATAGTGGTGTGTTGTCTGGGGGGTTTTATAGGCAGTTGAGGATTTTTTGAGAACATAATAAAAAACTTAAGGCTGTGGACTCGTACCACCTGCCCTGCCCTCAAGGTGGGCCGGGTTGTTGTCTGTTTGCTAGGGCTGTTTACAGTGAAGTCACGGTTATGCTGAGATACCCTTGAGGAACACTCAAACATTCCAGGCCAAGTTGCTCCTGGCCTTTGACCTTTAACTGATCGCACTGAAGATGTCTATAGTCTTAGTCTGGTATCTTTCCCTAGAGAATTAGTATGACCTTGACTTTGCATAATGCTTAGCACAGAGTTTCAATAGGGACTTCTTTGCCCATTGTTACATTGCTCTGACTGTAAATATTCCTCCCTGATTTTCCCGGAGGCCCTCACCCTACTCTGACTACACCCACGGTCCCTGTCTCATTTCCACCCCACTCATATCTATTTTCCTGCCTAACAGATTTAGTAGGAAATGGGCTGGGAATTAAGAGGCCATCTCGGAGCCTCCATAATGCAAGTCAGCTTGAGCAAATCACCTCTTCTCTCTGAACCTCAGATTCCACCGAGATCAAGCAAATAAGAAAGCCTGTGTATGCTTCCCACTCTTCCAGGGATGATTTATGATTCACATTTCAAGGAACAAGCTAAGTGCTATTATGTACCCATTCAGGTTCCTCTCTTCCCAACTTAGAAAATTCAGTGGTGTTTTAAAAACAAAATTTGCAGTGAGGTCAATAAAAGCCAAAGAAATTGCAAGTCAACAGTTCTTAAAATGACTTCTTCCTGAAAAGGCTAAAGGAAACCCAAATGTTTTAAGTTTTCTTTGGAGTGTTGGGATTAAGGGAAACTGTCTTCTATGTACTTTTTCCCATTTTTCCCTATTTTCTAAAATGAATGACTTCATGAATTATTTTTCTAATTGAAAGAGAAAAATTGTAATTGCCCTTCCTGGCTCTCTTTTCCCTCATCTCATGCTGTCGGACTGCATGTGTTAGGCCCAGATCTACCATTCAAAGTCAATTTCTTCATGGCCTGGCATTCTGTACTATTTACAAAAGTATAAAAAATAGAGATACCAGTCCATTGGGATTTTGCCAGAGAGGTAAGTAAAATGTCCTGTATGAGTCTACATCTTTTTTCAACAAAGGAATAAAATCATCAAGTATCTATATTTGTATATACATCAGTGTTTTGCAAACCTTTCTAGAGTTTGAAGATGGAAATAGGGAGAAGGAGCAGCTATTCTGAAGATTCATGAATAGGTCCTCCCATTTTGAAAGAGTCGGTCAAGCCAAATCATCTCAGCAAAGCCGATCCCCCATTCCTTGTCAGTTACCTAATTATTTTTCTTTGTCAATTATCTAACTGTTTCACTGTCCCCCTTAATGGATTGTGCCTATTCAGATCACCTCAGTCCTTCCCTGTTCCTGATGGGCTTGATTCTTTTCTCTAAATACACTTATCCTTTGCTCTCCTGACCGACCCAACCTGCTGTTCTCCATAATTAATAAGAGAACATTTAAATTCCAAGCCCACCACAGAGAAAACTGGCAACCCAAATAAAAATGGCTAATATCCACTTTTAAAAATTCAACTTCAATGAATTGCAAATAAAAACAAGAAGGCAGCTCTTTTTCTCTTTAATTCAAGTAGCTTTTCAAAAGAAATAGAATATCTGCCTTCAGCAGAGGTGTGATGAAATAAGCCCCTTCTTATTTCATGTGGCTGCAGGCTGGTTGAAAACTAGACGGTATTTTGGAAAGCAAATGAAGGACTTCAGTGTTACTCAACATATGCTGCCTGAGAGAAGGGTTGTTTTGAGCTGATGGCACTTGATAAGAAGCAAATACAGGAAAACTCCTTGCAATGCTGTTCTGTACCAGGAAAGGCAGGAGGACTCTTGACACTGATCTTGGCCAAAAGAGCGAAAAGTGATAGGACAATTCTTAGTCACCTGAGAAGACTCTAGACCCTTATGAAGAGGGCACTAGAGAAATTTACACAACACACCTTACTAACTAGCCCTTGTTTCCGATTGGTTTCCTTCATATATCTTACCAGAATTTGTCACCCTTAAAAGTCTAAACTCCTTTCCCTTTGTCTTGTCACTTCTCTACAAACGCATTGTTCTTTGTTAAGATGTTGGGAAAGCCCCCCTTGCCCAACCTGTTTCCACCTTCCCTTTGAGTTACTCATCACTAAGTTTCTCCCACTGTACGTGTGTTGCCTGTGTTAATAAACTCTGTCTGTTATTCTCTTGGTTATCTGTCTTTGACAGTTAAATTTCCAGGGCTCTAAGCTGAAGAATCTAAGAGGGTAAAGGTACATTTTCCTTCTCTACTCAATTTCACAATAGCTAGCAAGAACTTAAAATGTTCCTATCTTTCAGTTTGTTATGTTTTCATTCCAAAGGCAATAATATTAAATGTGACAAAGTTTTATGTGAAATGTTACTTATATTCCATGTAAGCCTGCATAGATTCAATAGCATTGTGCAGAGTACAAAACTAGAAATGAATGCTCAACAACTGAGGAATTGGAAAGCAAATTATGGGACAGCCATACTATAAAAAACAATGTAGTTGTTTCATAGTTTCAAGATGATAAGGAAATTATTCTCATTTATTAAGTGAAATTAGCAGGAAATAAAATTATATAATTAGAGTTATATTTTTCCCTTTAAATACTTTCAGATACTGACCCATCGCTGTGTTGGTTTTCAGGGAGAAATCTTGCCCGCAGGTGTTGAGGGTGTCCTTCCACAGAACTCTAGAAGCTACAGGGTCTTCCAGGCAGGGCAGGTAAGGTGAGCTGGAGCCTGGAAATCCCTGCATAGACCACAGGCTCCCTCTTGGGAGCAGAAAGGCATTTGTGAAGCAGCTTCACAACCTTCCTACTGCGTCTTTGAAAGCAGAGATGGCTTATCTACATCAGCCCCGCAGACATTCTGAGGTGTGTAAATACCTAAGGAGTCTTTCAAATGCAGCAGTCTTTGTGGATGACCAGGACATATGCCAAAAGGAACTCAGCTTCGTCTTTAGACAGAGGTTTTACTATGTAGTGATTTTGGATCAAGTCTGTTGGCAAGTCATGTTTCTTAGTGGTGTTAATGGGCCTCTTGGCAGGCTGCCCCAAATATGCCACTTGGCCAGGTTGATTATTTTGAATTAAAGTTACTTAAGAAACAGCCAGTGCAAGGACACCCTGAATCTCCTTCGTCTCCCAGAAAGCAGGAAATAAATTCCTCTTGTGAAAGGCACCATCCGTCTAACAGGAAACAGAGAGAATCTTATCACCAGAGATTTGGAATTAAGGCTGTATGCGCTGCTGCTTCCCTGATTTACGCAGCCAAGCGCAAACCTCTCTGTCCTGTCAATTCATTGCAACTGTTTTGTTTCTTTGTTTAAAAGGTGGAAAATCTGACTGTTTTGGTTACTCCTTTGAGTCTCATGTTTCTAGGAACTCCTATCCATATGAAATTAAATTTGTTTTCCCCCTTTAATCTGTTACGTCCATTTAATTACTAAACCTGCCACAGAACCTAAAAGGGAAGAAAGGAAATTTTCCCTCCCCTACAGTGTCGTTGGCCTATTTTTATCCAAGAAGATTTTCTTGCCTGTCACAGTCATGTCACAGACGTCTGCAAAGACTGCAGATTGAGTTTCCCACCCACAGGTATTTTTGCGGGATTCAGTTCTTGGTATACACGAACAAAAGGCTTATAAGAAATGGCCACAAGCCCTACAACAATCCCAAACAACTTCTGCTTCATTTTTCTTACTATCTCTTCTTTATCTGTCACTTGCTGGACTTCATACCATAGCTGAAGCCGGTCTTCAGGTCCATCCCCAGACTTTTGGGGAATCTAGTCCTACTTCTTATTTTGAGCAAACAGAGAAATATTGCCATTCACTTAAGAGACAGGAGATCAACCATGAGTCTTCATATCAACAGTACCCGGAATTGCTCAACAGCTGTTTTTTTCTTTACCTAAAAATAAAATTCAAGAATTCATAGACTTTCTGGAAGTTCTATTCATGGAACTGCTATTCACAGAACTTCTGGCTGGAATGAATCTTGCAGATTATTCAAACTCACTCAATTCGCAAATGGAGACCATGAAATGAGTTAGAGCTATATTCCATCATGCTCTTACTTGTTTTCTCAATGACACCTGGGAAGTAAAAGCACTAACCCTGTACCCATTTTGCACAGGAGGAAATGGGAGCCCACATCTATGCTGACTTGCCCAATAGCCAACAATGAGTTGATGGTAGCATCAGCTCTCAAGCCTAACTCTCTGCCTCCATGGGCCTTCACCTGGAATGTTCTCTCCCCACCCTTTCTTGCTGAGCTCCTCCAATCCATCAGCCTCTATGTGGCACTGCTTTCCTGGTGTCTCTTCCCTGCCCTGGATTAGGAACCCTTCCATCTGCTCTAATAGGACTTTGTACCCCTCTAATTGCCTGTTGGTCGGCCCCGCCGCTAGTCTGTGGACTATTTCTGTGTGCTGGTGACTGTATTTTCAGCACCTACTTTATAGAAGACACTCATCATTGAATTAAATCCACGCACTGCTCTTCCCTTGATACCAGGAGTCAGCGAAACAATGGTGGAGGGGGCAGTGAGCTGGGCAGCCCAATCTGGCCCATCACATAATTTTGTACAGTTTGTGAGCTAAGAATGGTTTTACATTTTTAAAGGATTGAAATAAAATCCAAAGACATGAAAAATGTTGTGACACAATGAAAATTATGTGCAATTTCAGTGTCCATAAACAGTTTTACTGGGCCAGAGCCACACTTCATCTGTTACAGCTCGCATATGGCTGCTTTCGCACTGCCACAGCAGAGGGGCTAGTTGCAACAGAAACCATCTGGCCACAAAAGCCTGGTGTACTTACTATCTAGTCCTTGACAGAAAAGATTTGCTGATCCCTCCCTTTAATTACTGCTGCCTCTGCCAACCATATGTTTTCCAGATTTCCTCCTGAATGGTAGAATGACATTCATATTTGGTAGCAGGGCATGGGCTTCAAAGAGAGATTGTGTGGTTTTGGAACCTGGTGTTGTTGCTTTCTAGCTATGTGACCTCGGGCCAGTTGCTTTACCTTTGTGTTCAAGTTGTATTGGCTCTTAAATAACAATAATAGCAATACGTTGTTTTGCAAATTAATATGAGTCAGTTAGATGAATGCATTTTGAACAGACTTTGACACACAAAAATACTCCCAAATGCTAGCTGTTATTATACTCCACATATAGTCCCTTTTAGAGTTTACCTGCACTGCTAGCAAATTGGAATCCATTCCTGCTTTCAGCCTGAGTCCACTGTGGGACAATCTGGCCAGATACAATGGTGCAGCATGGTGACCCTGTGCGACAGAGCTTGACATGTTCCCCTTGCCTTTTGAGGGTTGTGAATATCTGGTTGAAAGGTGGGGGGACATTTCATGCCATTACAGCATTTTATTTCCCACCTGACCAGGAGCAACTTGAAGGGAAGAATGCATCTTTGAAGACAGAAGGAGCAGTTCAAGGGGGCATTTGAGGGGCACAAAAAGACCTGCCTCTCTCAAGGTTTCTACCCCACCAGCCAGCCAAGGTTTCCACAGTGACACTGAAGGGGTCTCATAGGAGGCCAGTTGTTTGAGTTGGAGAAGGCTGACACTAACTTCTCTGTATCTCACTGAGCCATTAGTAACCAAGGACAGTCAACAAAGTGTCTGAAAAAATGGGACAAGAGTCAGGTTAGGTGAGAAGGAAGAAAAACAAGCAAGGAGCACAGAGTGCTTTGGGGATCCTTTGGAATGTGCTGGAAGGGAGGGCAGCCAGGAGAGATGATGAAGGAAGTAAGATACAGGTAATGCACCATCACTCACATTATTCATCTTCAGAATTAGAGACGTCTTAAAAATCAAATTTTCCCCAATGTCACAGGCACACTCACATCAAAATCAAGTAGTTTCATTTTAATCCTTTTCATGTAATTTGACTATCAAATTTTTAACTCTCAGTATATTTTTTTTTCCAGAAAACTTAAATGGCTACATAAGAGAACTGCCAGAACTTGCTGTCATTTCACAGTGGAAAGCTGAATGCCATCCAGAGAAGGCAAGCAAGTTGCCTGAAGTCACACAGTGATGGAGCACCAGACTGGGAAGTAGCAGCTGTTCACTGTTGGCCCAATACAGTAAGATGCTTCCAAAAATCTTTCCTTCCTTTTTCCAGTGGAGAAGACTTCAGAACACAGAATTTTACAAGTGTATCTTTAGCCCAACTCACTATTCAACCAAAGGAGAAATTAAACAAGGGATGAGACTGTCTTAACTTCATGAGATTTGTTTTTACATTCAGTGTCTGCTCTCAAAACATAAGCCAGAGATAATATTTGTGCTTTTAAAAGAGGCTGGTAAAGGTGGAGAAAGACAAATACTGAATGATTTCACTCATTTGTGGAGTATAACAACAAAGCAAAACTGAAGGAACAAAACAGCAGCAGACTCACAGACTCCAAGAAGGGACTAGTGATTACCAAAGGGGAGGGGTGTGTGAAGAGGGAGGGGAGGGAGGGAGAAGGGGAGAAGGGGATGGAGGGGTATTATAATTAGCAACACAATATAGGTAGGTCAGGGGAAGGCAGTACAGCACAGAGAAGACAAGTAGTGGCTCTAAAGCATCTTACTACACTGATGGACAGTGACTGCAATGGGGTGTGTCGGGGGGACTTGATAATTTGGGTGAATGTTGAAACCACAATGTTCCTCATGTGAAACCTTCATAAGATTGTATGTCAATGATACCTTAATTTTTAAAAAAGAGGCTGGTAAAATATTTGCACTTTGAAGGACACTGTGAAAATGCTCATTTGGGCTGATCTTATCAGAATTAGATAAATACATGCAAAGCACAAATGACTTTGGAAACTTTGTAACCAAAGCCAATGGGTATATGCAAAATAAGGGCACCTGATTCTACTAACATTTATATTTATGAATGTCCTCTAAATCCTTCATTATCTTCTGTAAACAACCAATAGTTTATTTCTCATAGAAACAAGAGTTCACCCAATACATCAGCTTATTTTCAAGCACTTCCTCAATGTCTCCACAATGACATTGAAGATTTGCTCAAGTATGTTTTTATTGTGATAGAAAAACACATAACATAAAATTTACCATCTTAACCATCTTTTATGCATATTGTGCAGCAGACCTCTAGAACTTTCTCCATCTTATGTAACTGAAACTCTGTACTCCCCTGCCTCTTGGTAACCACATTCTTCTTTTTGTTTCTATGAATTTTACTGCAGATCCTTCACATAAGTGAAACCATGCAGTACTTGTGTTTTTGTGACTGACTGATTTATTTAGCATCATACTCACCTAAAGCTTTTTTTAAAAAATTTTTTAAGGTATTATTGATATGCACTCTTATGAAGGTTTCACGTGAAAAAAAACAATGTGGTTACTACATTTACCCATATTATCAAGTCCCCACCCGTACCCCAATGCAGTCACTGTCCATCAGTGTAGTAAGATGCCACAGATTCACTATGTGCCTTCTCTTGTGCTACACTGTTCTCCCCGTGATCCCCTACACCATGTGTACTAAACATACTACCCCTCAGTCCCCTTCTCTCTCCCTCCCCACCCGCCCTCCCACACCCCTCCCCTTTGGTAACCACTAGTCCCTTCTTGGAGTCTCTGAGTCTGCTGCTATTTTGTTCCTTCAGTTTTGCTTCACTGAAGCATTTTTGACATGCACTAATCTATCCAGCAAACATCAGGTGAGGGCCTCTGACTGGCTAACATTCCCCAGAACTGTCATTCTGCAAAAATTGACTTGGGTGGACTTAGAGGGTATTATGCTCCGTGAAATAAGCCAGGAAGAGAAAGGCAAACACCATATGATTTCACTTACATGTGGAATCCAAAACCAAACAAATGAACAAAACAGAAAGACTCACAGACACTGAGAAGAGACTGCTGGTTACCATGGAGGAGGGGCTGGGTAGGTGGGTGAAATAGGTAAAGGGGATAAAGAGACACAAAATCTCAATCATAATATAAAGCAGTCATGGGGATGAAAGTACAGCCTGAGGAATATAAACAGTAATTCGGGGTGAGAATGTAATAGTGTAGATAATTGTCAAATTGCTATGTTGTATATCTGAAACCAATGGAATAGTATATATCAACTCTACTTCAATTTTGAAAAAATCCAGAACAAAAAAACCCAGACTTGTTAAACAATAAAACGGTAGTTTGGATTTGCAAAGTGTTTTCCCACAAAGCATGTCATTATTACTTAAAGCAGGGTTACTCACCCTCAGCGCTGCTGACATTTTGGCTGGATATTCGATGTTGTGGGGGGCTGTCCTGTGCACTGCAGGGTGTTGGCCTTCACCCATTAGATACCAGTCACTTACCCCCATTTTTGACAATCATTAGTCTCCACTAATGTCCTCCGTGGGGCAACATCGGACCGATAGCTAACTTCTAAAAGCAGGAAAATGAAGTTAATGCTCTGTACTTCATGAGGTTTGGCTAATGGCTAGTACACAGCAGACACTAACTGAGTTATTATTTAACTACAATATCATATAAAAGATGAAAGTGATCAGTTGGATATTGATTATGACTCAATGTGATGTTGGACAATCAAGCTTCCCTGGATGGAAATGAATTTCTAAATCTGGCTCTACCTCTAACTTGCTGTATGATGTTGGCAAAATTACTGAGTCTGTCTCTATGGGTCTCGGTTTCACCAACTGCTAAGGAGAATTACATAAACTTGCCTGTGTAATTTACAAGGTCATAGTGAGATTAAAATTATATAACAAAAGGAGAGTACTTTGAAAGTATAAACTCATACAAATGTGAGTCACTGTGGGAGGAAAGCCTAGGAACTTGGCTGGGAAGAGCAGAGCGTGAAGGTGTACGAGGTTACAGCAGAAAACTGCAGTGACCTTCCGGGAGCACGCTCCCAAGGTTGAAGTTTAACTATGGGAGTTGGGCTGTTCAGTAACAAATGTAGTCTTCACGCTGCCCTTAGTATAGGTACTTCAATAGAACTTAACTAACAATGCCTGGCATGCTATGCACTACACGGATCTGTAATAAAAGCAGAACCTGGGTGTCACAAGGCGCTTTGGTGCTTGTAACCTGCCTGGGTCTCCTCTCGCCTTCTTTAAGCGGATGCCCTTCCACACCGCGGGACCGGTGGAAAAGCAACAAGTCATTTCTATTATGATAGGAATTTTTTGTAATATCTTTCAAGAGAGAGAACTCATATTCCATACAATTCACCCATTTGAAATGTACACTTCAGTGGTTCATAGTATATTCACAGGGTCGTGCAACTGTCACCACTATCTAATTCCAAAATATTTTTATATGAAACCAAAGAAACCACGTATCCAGTCACCACCCTAACTTTGCACCACATTCAGACCCTGGAAGTACACTAATTTACCTTCTGATTCTACAGATTTGACTATTTTGTACATTTCATGCAAAGGGAATATGATATATATTTTAATGCACGTAATTTTATAATCATTCACACACGAATATTTAGCTCTATTTATTGAATGCCTTCTCAATGCCAGGGATTGAGTTCGACACGTGCTAAGTGCTTGGAAGACGGAAGTGAGAGACTTGTTTCTTGCCACGTGCGCGCGCGCACACACACACACACACACACACACACACACTTATACACTGGAATGGTAACAGTGATTATCTCTGAGTTGAAGGATTGCAGATTATTTGTGTTACTGTTACTCTATTCCAGAGTATGCATTGCTTTTATTTATGGGGACGTATTTTGTTTAGTCTCGTTTTGAAGAGCTGAATCCTGGCATCCAGAAATACCAAGGTTCAAGCTGCCTCTGCTTCAGGAGCCCTGCAGTGCGCTGTGTGTGGTGCCCTGAGAACCCGCAGTGTTTCAAAAATACTACAGATCTGAAATTCCCAAGAGAAATACTCCTAGACTTCTGGAGGCAATACACTAGTGAAAAGAAAATAAATCGCATCGGATATTTTTATCAAGTTCTTTTCTGTGTTCTGGGTAATTTGATTTAGTTTAATGAAATTAAGAGGTTAGTCAGGAAGAAATTAAACACCATCTTTCCTTCTACATATCCTTTCCAGAGCCAGGAAAGATTGGTGGGGGGAAGAAGCAGTCATTTCCTTCAATTCCTCATCTGCCCTCTCCTTGACTTTGACCTGCTGCATGAAGCACACAGGCCACTGCCATATTTAATATCCCTTCTAGGTCAGATGCTTATAAAATGGAACCATGGACTGTTAATTAAAACAGTGCTCCAGATCAGTGTCTTTGTTTGGTTTTACTATCTTATATTTCAACTTTAAATGAACTAGTAGTAGTTGTCGATCAACTTTGAGTATGGAGTTACTCTGCAAAGAAAAGTAATCTAAAAAATATAAATCCCTCCCCGCTTGAAGACTGACAATTATAACTCACCCATGAAAGGTTTTGAGATACTGTGCAGTAAAGGAATTTACTTAGCTGTGTTTAATCCAGTAGAGTCCAAACTCATTTTTTTAGCACTTTATTTTTTACTTTATTGTGGTAAGATATACTTACATTTAAATGTACAATTCAGTGGCATGAAGCACACTCATAATGTTGCACTACCATCACTACTATTCCCAGAACTTTGTCATCATCCCAAACAGAAATTCTGTGCCCTTCAAACGATACCTCCTCATTCTTCTCCCCCACCAGCCCTGGCAACCTCTGTTCTACTTGCTGTCTCTATGAATTTGCCCATTCCAGATACCTCACATCAATGCAATCACACAATATTTGTCCTTCTGTGTTTGGCTTATGCCACTTAGCATAATGTTTTCAAGCCCATCCATGTTGTAGCATGTGTCAGAATTTCATTAATTGTTATGGCTGAATAATATTCCATCATATGTATATCACATGTTTTGTTTATTCACTCATCTGTTGATGTACACTTGTGTTGTTTCAAGTGTCCATCTTGAAACATTGGTATACAGACATCTATTTGAGACCCTGCTTCCAATTCTTTTGCATATATATATAAGACTGGACTTGCTCTGTCCTATGACAATTCTATATTTAATCTTTTGAAGAACTGCCAAACCGTTTTCCATAGCAACTGTACCACTTTACATTGAAGCCAGCAACGCACTAATTTCTCCACATTCTCACCCACATTTGTCATTTTGCTGTTTTGATAATAGCCATCCTAGTGTATGTGTGTCCAAGCCCTTTGCATGGAAGGAACTAGTTAGTGTTCCAAGGAAGGCACTTGGACAATGCTGGGTGGTCCATTCAGCAGGTGTGATATATTTCATTCCAGCAGAGGAAGTGAGTATAGTTGGAAAAAATCACAGTGTTTTTTTTTAAAGAATTCTCAATAAGGGTTTTGCCTCAGTTTTGTCAGGCAATTGACACCAACATATCCAATATTTTGATTCTTATTTTTGATATTACATGTTGCTTTTTAAAATATGTTCTAGGCTAATCTCTTCTCATGCTGAAGCCATGTGACATAAAGGGCAAATACATGCTTGTGTGCACATGTGTTCACATATGCACATGTGTGTGTCCACATACACTCACAGGCCCTCTTTTTCACTCAGAGAAATGAAAAGCATATATTTTTTCAAGTCAGGCATTCTAAGTAGATGGAGCATTCCCACCTTGATTTTGAGAAAATTTTAATTTTTTAATTAATTCATTTCTGTATCATGCAAATTTGTTGTAATGAGCAATTGCCTTTGAAATGCTGAAATTTAAGAGCATACTTACAAACAATGTATAGTCCAAAAGAGAAATTAGAAAGTACTTTAAACTTCATGAAAATGAAAACACAACATATCAAAATATGTGGGATTCAGCTAAAGAAGTGCTTAGAGAAAATGTGTAGCACAAAATGCCTACACTAGAAAAGAAGGAAAGTCTCAAATCGGTATCTTCAGCTTAAACTTCAGCAAATTAAAGAAAAAGTAATAAACCCAAAATACACAAAACAAAGAAAATACTAATGATAAGAACAGAAATTGATAAAGTAGAAACAGAAAATAATAAACATAATCAATGAAGTCTTGTTCTTTAAAAGGATCAATAAAATTGATAACCCACTAGACAGACTGATATTTAAAAACAGGCAAAAAAAATTTGAAAATTTACCAAAGATAGCATATGGGAGGTAAATAAGTATATGAAAAATGCTCAAAATCATTATTTGTTGCAAGTTAATACAATTTGAAATCACAATGAGATAGCATTATATTCCCACTAAGAGAGCTGATATTAGAAGACTGGCCGCACCAAGCGTTGTAAGGTGGTGAATCATCTGTACATTGCCTACATTGTTAGACATGCAAAGCCATCTAACCAATTTGAACAATAGTTTGATAGTTTCTTAAAATGTTAAATACACATCTTTCATAAGAGACCCCCATCCCCCTCCTAGCTACAGTAGATTCTCATAATTGGAAGTAGTGATTTCTATGAAGCTGCTGCAAATTCTGAAGTAGCTGAGCCATTTCTCCTCCCCCTCCCCCTCTCCCTGTAGGTTATACAAAATGTGTAAAGACATATGTGAGTGATATATAGTATATCTCAATCACATGGATTATAATCTTAAATCCTAAAGAAAACTCACCTTGGTAGATTCTGTTTTCTTTATTTTACGAAAGAGAAAACCGAGGTTCAGAAGTGTTAAGTGACCTGCCTGAGGCCACTCAGCTAACAGGTGCCAGAGCTGGGATTCAAACGGGATCCCGCGGGCCCAGAGCCAGTGTGCTCTGCAAGGCACTGCGCCCTCCGTCTCCATGCCCCGGCCATCCCTGTGTTACAGCGGAAGGGGACGCCCTCCGCCTCCATGCCCCGGCCATCCTGTGTTACAGTGGAGGGGGACAGCGCACCAGAGCACTCTCTTGTTTGACCTCAGCTTGGAATGGGAGAGTTGGGCTACTCAGATTTTTTGCAGCTCTGCACATGTGGGCAATGACCACAAGTGCTGTTTTTTACAAATTGTATTGGGTACAAAGTATTGATTGGTGATAAATTTTAGAGAGCAGGCTAATTTTAAAATACAGAATTGGTGAACAGTGAGGATCGTCTATATTTACTCAAGAGAAACTAAACCGTTTTGTGCATGGCTGCTCAGGGCACCTTCAGTTTCCATAGCAATAACCCAAATGTCCATCAACAGCCATTCTAGAATGGATTAAAAAATCATGGTATAGACATACAATGGACTACTTCTCAGAAATAAAAAGGATTGAACTATTGATACATGCAAAAGCATGGATGAACCTCAAACATTTATGCTCAAAAAAGTCACACCGCAGAAAGTGCTTACTATATGATTCCATTGTTATATAAATATGGAAAATGCAAACTAATCTGTAGTGACAGAGAGCAGATCAGTGGTGTCCTGAAAATGGCAGGCAAAGAAAGGAGAGATTATGAAGAGACAAGGAAACTTTGGGGGGTGCCTGATGGATACATGTTTGGTATTTTGATGGTGGTGATAGTTTTACGGATATAGCAGTATGTCAAACCTTGTCAATTGTACACTTGCAGGCAGTTTATTACGTTTCATAATTGTATCTCAATAGTGCTGGGCAATGGACCTGACAGGAAAATGGGTGGTTATAGTGATCTATAGGATAGTTTGATACTAAAGTAACGCACATTGTATTTTTCTCCTGATGTGCTAGGTATAAACATATTGAATGACACGGGATATTTGCAAATGTGCTGGGCATTGTTTTATGCTCTCCACATACAATAAATCATTTAAAACTCCCAGCAACTCTATGAGAAGGATACTATTGTTATCCGCACGAGAAAGCTGATTCAATGAGAGGTCAAGTAACTGGCCTAAGATCACACAGCTCAAAGCAGGAGAACCAGGGCTCAAAAGCAGGCAATTTGGAGCCAGGATCCATGCTCCCGGCAGCTGTGCTGTGCCATTTCCTTCTTGAAGCAAGGCGACTGACATTTACTGAGTATCAACTACATACCCAGCATTGTGTTTATTACTTCTGCATTCATTGCACAACCCAATTCTCACGATTGCTCAAGAAGAAATTATCATTTAATTTTTTAAGATAAAACTGCTTAAACTCAGATCATGTTCCACTGATTTGGTGCATGAGCATAAACCTCATTTCATCTGCCTCAATTTCCATGTCTTATTCATCTATTTCCTCTTCACCTCCTATGACCTATGTCCCCAATTTAATCCCTAAATCAGCTATGAAATGGTAGATACATTCTCCCTCACATAATATAAAGAAGTGGCAAATTATAAACAGGGTGGGATGGAGCTGAGTGATCCCCAGTTCTCAAAAATAAAAACAAAAACAAATCTAATTACTCTCACCATGGGAGGTAGAGTTAATCCCCCATTCAAGGGTAGCCTGGATTTAGCAACTCACTTTCAAATAATAGAGTTTGGAAAGAGGAAAATCATTATTTTAGAAATCTAGCAAACATTACCTTGACCAAGTGATCAAAGTTAACCCGTTGGTGGTGTGGTGTGGATATCAGGGCCCCCTGATAGATGTGCTAAGGGCATCTCCCCTCTGTGCTGTTCTGCTCCCAAAACTCATAATCAGCCTATAATCTTGAGAAAATATGTATCTGATAAACCGAAACTGAAGGGCATTCTAGCAAATACCTGGCCAGTACACCTCAAAACTTTCAAGCTCATGAGAAACAAGGCAAGCCAGAAACTGACACAGAACCAGGGAGACAGAGAAATGGGGTGACTCAACACAATAAGGTGTCCCTGGCTAGATCCCGGAACAGAAACAGACATTCATGGAAAAACTGGAGATAGCAAATAAAGCCTGGAGTTTAGTAGTAATGCATCAGAGTTAATTTTTAGTTTTGACAAGCATGCCACAAAGGTATGGGGAGATAATAACCTTAGGGAAGACTGATGCTTGGTGGTAGGTGTACAGGAACTCTTTGCACTGTCTTTGCAACTCTTCTGTAAATTTAAAATGATTCCAAGATGAAATTCATTAAAAAAAATTTAACTGCAGCTCTTATTCAGGCAAAAGCAGAGTGTGGATCTTTATTGGGCTGTAAGATATTCAGGGGCATAGACAACAGTCTGGTTTTCAGATCATCTCAGCATCACTGAGGGAGCCTCTGGGTTGGCAGCCACGTCACCCAGCACAAGCCCCGGCCCCAAGGAAATCAGACCGGCTTCAGTAAAACATTGTTAGGGAGGCTTAAACATTGACAGCTTTAACCTCCTTTAAGTGAAAAACTAGCCTCAGGTCCTCCGTGTGCATAAGAGAAAGAAAATGTTCTTTCATTAACCCTGGTGTCCACCGATAATCTGATTTGATAACATTCCAGAAAAGTTTAGGATAAAGTACAAAAAGTTGTCTTCTTATTGGGTGGCTGCTCTGGTAAGAAGGGCAGAGTTCTGGTTCCTGCACTTAGTATGTGAACTTGAGTTAAGATTCTCAACCCAGAGGTGCCTAGGTGATAAATAGGCAGATGACAGATAATAGATAAATAGACACACACATACCTTTTATAGATTTACCTCTGGGCAAACTCCCTCTTTCATCTTTCCTTCCTGAGTGGCTCTCCTCCTGGGCATTAGGGATGCAATCTCAGAATTTTCCAGAACTTCACATCTCTCCAGTAAAAGCCCACCAATCTCATATCTGAGCTCTATAGATCTGAGTTATTTTGCTTTTTTAAGATGTAAGCAGCATTAATCTATGCTGACAAGCGCTAATAGTTGCCCTTCACAGAAGATCTTTAAAACCTCAGACACGTTTTAAAGATCCAAACAATAGTTAAGTTTGGCCACGTAAAGCAATAAGGTTGTGTGTGCTTGGGGGCCGGCTGGCTGTTAGATACTGCGTTAGCCTAATCAAAAGTAAGCAATAAGTTATACAATAAAGAAAACCTCACTGGAGACAATGCTCTAGAGGAAATCACACACACATACACACAATATATATATATGTGTGTGTGCATGTATTCTCCAGAGAAAATATGAAGCTTTTCATATTCCAAACATTTCAGATGTTCTAGCTTGTCACAGCCAGAAGGTGCTGATGAAGGCTGTTGGCAGACATCCCTGGTGAATACCCACCAGCACTAGAAGTCCGCACTGGGCGCCCCCCTTTGGGAGCCCTGGTGATGATATGACAGAACTTTCCCCCTGCCTTGCTTTCACAAAGGCGATCCTAAAACAGCCGAGTGATAAGCAGCAGTGAGGACCTGTCTGGCTTTCTGTTACCAGAAATACTTCCAAAAATTGGTGACTGCTGCTCTAATATGCAATTTCTGAGGCTAACCAGAGACCTTAATGGTAATTAAGATGCTCCCAGAAGGAGCTACTATAAATTGAGTTACCATTTAACTTCATTCAATTAAATTTCCTATCCCATGACTCATGCTTTAATGCAAAGAGCCAAATACCTGATGTCTTTGTAAAAATCTGAACTCAAGACCCAAATAAAATAAAATGTTGGAAATTCATACACGTGCTTCAGAGCAGGCTTCTCCAGTCACCCTCTGTTATTCGGAGACCTATGATACTGTAGCCGCCTTTCCTGCTAGGCACTTACCGGGCTGCAAGAAAGGCTAGAATCCTCCATGCCACCTTCTTGCCCTCCGTGCAGGAGTGGGCACTGCCCTCTGACAATACATTTTTCCACGCAGAAGTCATTGCTGCAGCTCCAGAGCTCCCCAGCCCTTGGGAGGCTCAGCGGAGCCAGCTGGGGAAGCAGAAGTGCTGGAGGGGCTGAGTTAAGCTCAGTCCCTTCCCTTTAGCCATGCACAGTCAGCAGGGCTCCTTTTTGGCTTGACATTCACGGAAGATAAATGCATCCAGAACTGAAGAATAGGCCTGGGAAATCTTGAAGAAGCTTTTGTGACCCTCCTTTCCTATGTCACTGGGAGAGAGGCTGAGCCTGGATTGCGTGCTGGCCACAGAGCCTCAACAGGCAGGAGACTTCACTCCGAATTTTAAAAGGGAGAAATGTAAACGACCAGTTTTCTCAAGGCAAGGTTTAAGTCGGGGCAAGATCAAACTTGTTCAAGCACTCCACCCAGCAACGTTACTTGCAGTACAAGACCATTGTCAGTGGCTCTAGACAACAGGCTCTGGGAAGTGGGTGTAGGTGCACACCGTAGGAATGTACCTTCCTTTCTCATCCCTCCAGAGTTCTCAGATGCCAGCAAAGGTCCCGTGCATCCACGCAATTCAATTCTAGGGGACCAAGGTCCTCATGCTTCTGCAGCAATGTGAGTATTTTAATAATTGAAGAACACTGCCTGGAAATCCCTTTAGTTTGCTACTTAGAACTGCTCATGGCGTTTGCTATTGCATTTTAGACCAAGACACATCATGATGGCGGCTGCAGGGCCAACCCAGACCAGCCTGTCTCTGCTTTGATGGATAATGCTCTTTTACCCCAGTAGCCAGTCCCAGTGTTATAAACACTGCTACAGAAATTGTCTGCTTAACTTCAGAAGTTTTTTTTTTTTGCCTTTTCCTCACTTTTAATCTTCATATTTCCTAATTTTTATTATTCATTCCAAAAGTATGTGAAACAGTAAAACAGAGGTGTGGGGACACCAGCCCAGAGGACATGGGTGTAGTTCTGGTAAATAAACCACTTCATATAGTTCTCCCACTTGAAGGTAGTATTATCCCTTTTGACAAATGAGGAAGCCACATAGTGACACACCTGCTCTGAACTGTCTGTCCTGACTTCAGAGCTCATGTGCTGCTCCCTGACTGTACTGCAGGAGTTCTACCCAGTCACCTTAACCTTCCCCAAGAACCTCAGCCAGGGATGACAGCACCTAGAAGAAATCCCACCCATGAGAGTCTCTTAATTCCGTGTTGGTGTGGGAGAACAAACCCCTGGGGCTTGTTCCCAGTTGTAAAGCTTTTGGAAAACTCAATTTCGAGAAGTCACAATTTCCTCATGCATTTGAGGGGGTGATACTGATGCCTGGGTTCTTGTTCACAAAGTTGAAGAATGAATTTCACAAACACCCAAGGTAGGAGAGCCAGGGAGAGGCTTTTATTGAGAGATACAGTGAGAGGACAAAGCTCCTGGCTCATGCCAAGTGGGGACAAGAGAGCCCGGGTGATGCGTTGTCTAGGGGATTTATAAGCAGTTAAGGATTTGGGGGAATGTAAAAAAAAGCTTAGAGGTTGTGGACTTGTACCACCTGCCCTGCCCCCAAGGTGGGCTGGGTTATTGCCTGTTTGCTAGAGCTGTTTGCAGTGAAGTCACGGGTTATGCTGAGATGCCCTTCTTTATTTGCGTAACACTCAAACATTCCAGGCCAAATTGTTCCTGGCCTTTTGAGCTTTAACTGAGCTCACTGAAGATGTCTATATTCCTAGTCTTGTATCTTTACCCTAGAGAATTAGTGTTACCTTGACTTTGCATAATGCTTAAAACACAGAGTTTCAGTAGGGACTTCTTTGCACATTCTTACATTGTTCTGTCTGTAATTATCTTGCTTTGCTTTTTCCAGAGGCCCTCACCCTACTCGGACTACACCAACGGTCCCTGTCTCAATAGTGAACTTTGCTTATAGAATAATGCTGAAGACTGGGTCAATAAGGCACACACAGGGCTTAACAGTGGACTCAGAAATGTTAGCTACAAGAATAAGAACACGTGTGCCTTTGCAAAAGGAATATTTCAATGGGCAAATATCTCGTTCCCTCTTCTCCATTCTTTGTCTACAACCACACTGCCTACTAGGAATATACCATGAACACACATCCAGTGACATGCATGGTGTTACATTTTCTCATAGACACATTAAAAAAGTAAAAAAAACAAAACAGGTGGAATAAATTTTAAAAATATATTTGGCAATATATTATTACTGCAGTTATTCACTAACATAGCAATATATTATAATTCATACAATATATTAATGTATCATATTTATACAATATACAATATAATGTATACTTATACATAATTATAATATCTTAATCACCTAAAACAATTAATAAAATATTATATTTAATAATCTAAAATTTTAATATATAATACAATGGCTTCACATAATTATATAACTGATAGATAATAATATAACGAATGTATATTTGGTTACATAAATTTATAATAATATAATTAATTTAATAGTAGAATAAATGTTTATGATATAATAAACATACTTAAATGGATTTGACCTAATATATCAAAAATATTATTTCAATCTGTAATCAATATAAGCAATTCTCAGTGAGACATTTTACACTCTTTCGCTTGTACCAAGTCTTCCAAATGCGGTGTATATTTTACACTTCACGGCACATCTCAATTCGACAGCTGCATTTCAAGTACTCAAGAGTCCCCTGTGGCCGGTAGCTACTACATTGGACAGAGCAGGTGTCCAAGCACATAGGCTATATGAACACTGAGAGCAATCTTGAAAGGAAAATAATGGACAAATCACAGCCTGAAGGGTGAATCTGTAGGGGGAGTTAGAACAGCCCTCTACTTTGCTTTGGGGACAGTGGGGAGATTGTACGTTGATAGAGTATGGATGTTACAGGTCAGTTTTTATTTATATTACTAATTTGAGTTACTGTCTGGAAGTTCACTGCTGCCTGCATGGCTGCAGTTCCCGACTGCACGGAGCCGGACATCATTGCCTTGGTTTCTCATAATCCGCCGCAGGACTTGCTCAGCCCTGGGCACCATGGAACACAGACCTGAGCTTAAAGCCCATCTGTGGTCTGCATAAGCTGTGTTCTTTGAAACAAATTGTTAACGTCTGTGAGTTTTCGTTTACTCTGTGTATCAGTCAGGGCTGTCCAGAGAAACAAAACTAATAGGACCAATAGATAGATGATAGATAGATAGATAATAGACATGGAGAGAGAGTGTTTTATTTTAAGGAGCTGGCTTATATGGTTGTGGGGGTTAATGAGTCTGAAATCTGTAGGGTAGCCTGGCATTTGAAGATTCAGGTGAGAGTTGATGTTGCAATCTTCAGTCTGAAATTCTCAAGGCAGCAGGTGGGAAACTCAGCAAGATTTCTGTGACACAGTTTTGAGGCAGAATCCCTACCTTCCAGAAACCTCAGACTTTCCTGTTAAGGTGTTCTACTGATTAGATGCAGCTCACCCACAATATGAAGGGTAATATCTATTACCTGAAGTCTACTGGTTTAATTACATTAGTACTTTATCACATCCATAAACACCTTCACAGTAACATCTAGACTTGGTTTGACTAAACAACTGGGCACCACAGCCTAGCCATGATGGCACATAAAACTAACCATCACACTCTATAAAGTATGAATAATAATCTTCACTCCTTCAGAGGGTCCTTATAAGAATTGAGTAATTGCACATAAGCCCCCACAGTGTTCTGCACATACTAGTTGGAAAAGAGATTAATACAATTATTGTCATCATCTCTAATTTAAATGACTTTAAATAAGAAGTTAGCCTAAGGCAGTTTAATTGTATGATCCTTCAGACAATTCTGGTGAGAATTCTGACTTAGCCTTCTAATGATGTGGCCTTGGGCAAGACTTCTTTCTCCTCTGAAATTCAGTCCCTTCTGGAAAACAGGGATTAACTGCCCATCTTGAAAGCCTACTGAAGGTTAGTTAGCAAGAATGCGTGTGAAGTGTATGGGACACAACGCCACCCAGCTGTCACTGCAGCTATGATTATTAACATTATTATCAGCATATTATTGAGCACCTACTGCTCCTGGGGCAAAGCCCGTATCAGAAGCATTTCAGGAAAGCCACAGGGTGAGTGCGGTGCACAAGCAGCTGTATCTGAAGGACTCAGCAGACGTAAAACCAGTAAGAGTAGTAACTAACACATAGACCTTCCTGTCAGCCAGGCCCTATGCAAGTGCTTTAGACGTATGAACTCACTCTTCACAACACTGTGAATTAGATGCATTCCTGTTGCTTGCTTTGCTGAAGAGGAAACTGACTCACAGGGATATTAAGTCACTTGCCGAGGTTACACAGTGGTAATAGGGGAGTGGTTGGGTTTCAAACCCAGGCAGACTGGCTGCAGAGTCCACTCTCCTTACCACTGTTCTATACTGAGTTCACACTGGGGCCTTAGCTTAGGAAATCAGAATTCATACCACTTGATCTCTGAATAATTTTATGGAGTTCTTCAAAAGCTTTGGGGAAATATGTTTGATTTTTAAAAAATCTTTCATTCACTCATTTATTCATTTGTTCATTTCACAAGAACACATTGCAAGTCCAGAGCTCCTCCTTAAGAAAGGTCTTCACTATAAACCAGGTGAACAACCAAAGTAAAAAGCACTGGGTGATGAGCATTGCCCAATGAACAAAAGTGCCTTTAAGAGAACTCAGAGTAGTGGGAACCCTGGTGGTTGGGGACGTCCATTATCATCACCAGCATCACTATCATTACCATCATCACCATCACCAACATCAGCATCACCATCACAACATCACCATCACCAAAATCACCATCACCATCACCATCATCCCCATCAGCATCACCATCACAATATCACCATCACCATCATCGTCACCATCAGCAAAACCATGACCATCATCACCATCACCAACATCACCATCACTGTCATCACCATCAGCATCACCATCACCATCGCCATCACCATCATCACCATCATCCCCATCACCATCAGCATTAGCATCACCATCATCACCATCACCAACATCACCATCATCACTATCACCATCTCACCATCACCACCACCATCACATCTCACCATAATCATCACCATCGGCAGCACCATCACCGTCATCACCATCATCACCATCACCATTATCGTCATTATCAGCAGCAGCAGCATCACCATCACCATCACGATCAGCATCGCCATCACCATAATCACCTTCATCATCATCCCCATCCCCATCAGCATCAGCATCATCACCATCAGCCATCTCATCATCACCAACATCCTCACCATCACCATCATCATCATCACCATTAACATCAAAATTTTCTGCCTCCCAGGAGAAGTTCGGTGCTGATTTCTCCCAGGTTAAGGGTGTCCTTATATCCTGTTGTACATATCCACACAGTTTTCACTGATGGATAGCTATCATTCATAAAGCTCTTCCAATACTGCACTACCTCTCAGGGGGAAGCCCTGTGATGGCTGCTGTCCATCTCAGGACAATGTTCTGTCACTCACTGACTCTGCTCTACCTCTGGCCAGTGACTGGAAGAATGCTCTTTATGAACTCGCCTGCCTCAGCAAGGAGTAAAACTCATAATCTTCACATATCAAATAGAAAAAGCTTCACATATTGGCAGAGTCTCTTCAGAATGGCAGAAGCAATGTAAAACCACAAACTAGAAATCGGCTTAGGAGGCTGGCACATAGCAGGAACAGAGCGGGGCACCCATGCCAGGCCCCAGTGGAGAGAATGAGGACCCTGGGGTTTTTCTAAGATCAAGCACTAGAGATTAGCAAAGACATCTCTAGTCTGAGACAGGTAACAGAGAGACCCAGAGTCTTAGAGGCATGTGAAACCGGGTTGAGAATGAAACAGGCATGAAGATGAGTCTGTACCAGCAGCATTAGTGAAGTACTGGTTTTGAGAGCCCAGAGCCCTTGTCCAATGAATGAACCTTGTCTGTTCTTGTAGATGCAATACTTAGAGGTTAGCATTCATTGACAAAACTGACTTGGAATCCACCATCACAGGCCCTGGACTATGTCCTACAGAGATAAGGGTGAATAAGAAAAAGGGTAAAGTTCAACAACATATCATAGAACAAGAGCCTTAGTTCAGACGGCTTCACTCCCCAGTAAGTGAGCAGGTGAGAAGGTGTAGTGATTGTGTGTGTTGGGGGAGGGGAGAAGATGGGGCTTACCCTCTCCCCAAAATGATTTATCAACATAAATACATTTTTTTAAAAAAGGCAGAGCTCCCACATTGGCAAATAATCCCAGCTACCTCAGAGGGTTGTTGCAGGTATTAAACTTGAAAACTAATTGAAAGCCCAGCTCCTGGAACATCTAAGCACTCAAGAAATCTCACTGAGTCTCCTTTTGCCACATCTGGGCAGACAACAGAGAGAAATGCACACAGGGATTTTCTCTTCTGTAAGAAAATTCAAGATACTGCCTCTTACATGAATCCACCCCATGAAGTATGAACATCAGGATCCATGAAAAGGGAGAACCCAGAAAGATCGATTTATAACTAATAAATAATCTACCATGAAAAAATGCTACCCATACAGGCTGAATTTTAAAGAAAGCATTGTGACCCTGAAGGGGAAGGTCAGGCCAGCAGATAGACAACACACTTGCAGTACCGGCTTTGGTGATGCTGCAAACACAATGACATCAGCAAATTCTGAAGAATTAAGAGCAATAAGGGAACATGGGGGAAAAGTACCTGCTATTCCTGGTCCTGTCACTTGCGATCCATAATGCTTAAAGGAAAGAAGAAAGGGGCTTCTGTGGTAGGGAAGCTGACCACCCCAGTAAGGTCTCATCTAGGATTAAAGGGTACGAAAGGCAAGTTCTCCTTTTATGAGACACAGACCCCTTTAAGAATTGGGTGTAAGCTGTGAGCCCTCTCTTAAAAAACATACAAATTTAAGGGTTTGTGGACTCCTCAAAGTCTGTCCCTGGAAGCCCAGGCTAAAGACCCTTTATTTCTACTGCAAGAAAAGAAATGATAATCCTGGGATACCATAGCCCACGCTACATGGTAATCGTATTGCAATACATGAATGTATCAAATTAGGAAGCTGTACATCTTAAATTCACATAATGTTATGTCAAGTGTGTGTTAATTAAAAAAAAAAGACCTTTGCTTGAGAGTGAGATGGAGGCAGCTGCAGAGAAAGTCCCCTGGGTCACCATATTTCTCGGCCCTGGCTGCACACTGGAATTGTCCGGAGAACTTTGAAAAGTACTGATGCTGGGACCTCACCCCCGAAAGTCTGACCAGCTTGGTCTGGGTGCAGTCTGAGCATTTGGAGCTCTCACAGCTGCCCTGGTGGTTCTAATGTGCAGCCAGAGCTGAGAAGTAGGGAATTAGGAGAAAGGAGTCCCAGGATCCAGGAAGGGGCGTGAACTGAATCTGCAAGGGAGGAGGCAGCAGAATGGGGTCAAAGAAAACGTGAAATAGAACCCGAACTTGAAAAAATGTTACCCCACCTGAAAATCAAAAAATGTGGACTAACAAGCACAGCACACAGAGGAGTGAGTGGAGACAGCAAAGATGGCTCTCAGCACTCAGGTGGGAGGAGAGACAGTCACAGAGCCTAAAACACAGCCTCAGGGCGAAAGCACAAGGTTGAGCAATGCTGAAAATGTGCCTCCTCAGCAAACCCAGTTCACTGCAAATGGGCATTAATAACAGATGCCTCGGGAGAGGATCTCATGGACCAGGACCTGCAAGGGAAAAACCACAGAAAGGAGAAACGTCATTGAACCATCAGGCTGATGTTAAGTGTCTATAAGTCTTCTCCCAAGAATTTGGAATCAGATCTTTCCCTGAGAGAGTTAGACTGTGAAATCAACTCAGAACAGATGGCAGGAGACAGGACTCGGCTGTCCCTGTTGATAGGAACATGCCAAGGCGGGAGGAGAGGGTGGTGAGTCTTGGGGAGGGCATGACAGTGTTCCTCTGAGAACCGTCCTGGGAAACTAGCGCTCTGACCAAGGCCTGGAGTCAAGTGTGAGGAGACTAACGGGCGGACTCGGGTGCAGATATTCAGGTCCAGGAATGCCTCTTGTTCTGGGGGGCACGCTCGCCAAACCACCTACCGATTACATTTCGCTCCCCACCTGGCGTGCGTTCAGACAGCGAGCTCAGGCCGGGAGGCGCTCACAGTTCTTACTGTCTATGTCAGTGGTGTTCTGGTCTCATATCTGCCCCTGGCCTCATATGAGGGAGTCTCATAAACTCCTCTTGGGTTTTCTTGAGACAGATTACTTTCAACAAATTAGATTCTGAGTGCAGCCTCTCCTGCTAAATCTGGATCATTGGAGAAGGACCCTCCTGCTCAATCCTTCGGGAAGTATCTTCTCGGCATGGTCCTAGGCTGTGATTTCTATTTCCATTAGAAATTGCTGTAGGGATTGCAGAGGTCACAGAAAAAGCAGGAGCCCCTGTGTGACATTATCATCTATGAAGATATTGTTTCTGCAGCTGAAAAAGAAAAGTCACGTAGGATCTGGAGGTGGATGGTGGTGATGGTTGTACAACAGTGTGAATGTACTTAATGCTGCTGAACATGCACTTAAAAATGGTTAAAATGATAAATTTTGCGTTATGTATATTTTACCACAGTGAAAAGTAAAAGAAAAAGAAAGCCACATGGGAATAGGCTGCCCTGGAAGGGACATCTTAGACCGCGTACTGGGACCATCTGGCTAAACCCTAGACCTTGTAATTGTTGTGCAAATGGAAGTGGGGAGTGACATAGAGTTCAAGGAGAGGGATTTGGGGCTCAGAGAGTCATACAGGGGAAAGGACAAACCTTTTTGGTGTGGAGGGTGGTCAGATGCACAAGAATCCTGCCCTGGACACTGAGGGTAAGGATCACCTGGGGGTCAGGCTAACATGCACATTCTGATTCAGCACGTCTGAGGCAGAGCCCGGGACTTCCATTTCTAACAAAGGCCCAGGTGATGCCTGTGCTGCTGGTTGGTGAGGTGACTGTCAGAAGCACAGCCGTGGAGCCTGTGGCTCTCCTTGAACGGGCTGTGGAATCAGTCAGTCCTGCCTCAGAAGAAAATCCCACAGTAACTGGGGCCCTTCGGGTAAGCCATGTCAGAGCTAATTAGGCAGACTTCTTGTCCTCTGATGGCCCAAAATCTGTAGATCTGCAGGTCAAAGCAACACCCGTGTCCCATTCAGTCAGCAGCACAACTTCACTCACCCGGTGCCTGCTGAGTGGGATTCAATGTTTTAAGTGGATTTTATTATCTCTCAAGTATGGTGAGGCCAACAGATCAGGAGACAATGGCCATTGAAAAGATGGTTTGTTACTCAAGGTTCTCAAGAGAAGGGAAGTGCCATGGCAGGGAAGCACAGGTGCTCGGCAGGCTACAGAGGGAGTTGGGGGGTGGAATGTGGGCCACAGCCTTTGCCTTGGTTTCAGAAGGAAGGAGCCCATGGGGCAGGCTAAGGAGGTTTAGGGTTGGCTAGCTGGAGTAACCTCAGGACTCTGAGCCACAGGGGCTTGTCCCTGGTGGGTGGCACCTGGCCCTGGGTGATTAGGCAGGTGGATAGCGGCTGGAGTGTGAGACCAAGAAAGTTGTTGATTAGGGTGTGGGCTCTGGATCCATGGGTTTGCCTTTGAAAGGTGCACTTCTGGGGAAGCTGTTTGCTCTCTCTAGGAATTAGCTAAACCTGGGAGGGGCCTTCCTTCCAGGCTCAGCAAGTCCCCAAGATATCAAAGCATCAAAACAGAATAAAAAGACATAGTTTAATGCATTCAGACCATCAGACTCAGAATGAACTGATTTTTTGGTTGCTGGAACCAGAGAAGCAGATCATAAGGAAATATTGGGTGTCACACATCATTTCAACTGTTAGATCCCCCCACCCCCTACCGGGCGAGAACACCCCCACCACAGCCTGCGTGCTGTGGACACCCTCGCCAGCGTCGGGCTCTCCTCCGGGATGCATACTGGCACAGGTGGGTCAGTATCTCCAGAATCTCCACCCACATTTCCGGAAGCCTCACCAAAAAAACACAAAGTCCAGATAAAAACATTCTCTTATTTCTGCAAGGCACTTTAAGACAGATTCCGTAGCTTCGTCTTTTCTCCAGATTGCTGCTCCTAGGATTACATAGAAATGTGGGGACAGCGGCTGTGTGCATGATTGGCTGTACAGGAAGTGTTTCCTGATTTGCTAGAACAAATTCTTAATATCAGAGGGCCTTTAACTGAAGAGATTTGATGAAACTTTATTAAGTCTGCTGGGAAGTGCAGTCCAGCCCCGGGTCATGTGCTCAGGCTTGGGCTCTGCTCCACCAGGAATGACACCACAGTGTCACTCTCCACTCTCTGATATTTAGGGGAGGAACCAGATGTCCTTTGACCTCTAGGGCACAGGCACATGTTAATTATTATAATACTTTCCATTTGTAAAAGTGCAGCCATAATCTACAAATGGGATGGTGAAGATAATGCAGTGCATCATCTTATTTTAATCCGTTGCAGAGGGGGAAGGGGCACCTCCAGACTGGACACTGAACTGGGCACGAGGAGTGGGGCTGGTCATCCCCTGAACAAGAGTGGTGAAGGCCTGGGAGGGAAGCGTGGGTGAGAGACGGGTAATGAGTCAGCGGAGAGATGGAGATCCCAACCTTGGGTGGGATTACAACACGAATCCCAGCAGCTCCTAGAGGGACTAGCCTCACTCTCCCAGTCTGTCTTCAGGAAGCTACAAATTTCAAGCAAGCAGGACCCAGCAGAGAGGAAGAAGGGAGTGTGCCCCTCAGATAGGGGAGAGTGTGACACCTGATGTGGGGGGCTCAGGAACAGCACCACAGAAGGAATGCAGGGCACTGACCCTTCTGAGTGACAGGGCTCCCCGTGGCTGGCGATGTTGCCTGGCAGGCAGAGCAGGGTGACCCCCAACCTCGCCTCTACTCACTTCTCTTCATGAGGGCTCAGAGCGCCTAAGTGGGGGCAAGAGTCTGGGAATACAGGATACCCTCTTCCCTTCTCCCCTTTGTTCTCCATCCCGGGCCTGTTGGGGAAGAGTTCTGTCGGTATGCTACCTGCAGAAGTCACACAGGAGACGGATCCTGGCAAGAGCAGGATTTATTTGTCTTGCAAGCACTTTTCCTTAAAGAATGTGAAGATCCACTGCAGAAGGAATGTGTCAGCACAGGTTTAAAAGGTGATGATGCAAAACAGACCTTGTCACTAGAGCACATCTCAAGGTGGGAGGAGGAAGCTGGGCCCTAGGGAGGAAGGGGAAGAAAAAGAAGGAGGATGGGAAGATGGGAGGGACTTCTGGGGACCATTCCAGGATGAAGCATAAAAAAGTGTTTGTACCAAACTCTGGCCCCTGAGATGATGCCAATGCACTGTAGATAAGACTGGGATCTCTCTGGAGATGGCCTGCATTGCGGCTGTGATGGGAGGGTCAGCTCCTTCATCCCACACCCCCAGCTGACATCTGCCCTTAAACCTGGGCCAGTTTTGAGTCAGTAGGAATAACCTTTTTTGGAGACATGTGCAAATTTCAGTGTGGACCCTCAAAAGCCACTGCTGGTTTGGGGAATATCAGTCTACTTGATTAGATTGGGTTTGAAAGAGCCTAAAAACTGCCTTAAAACGTCTGGAAGAAGAATGCTTGGTTGGAGATGAGACAAGAGGAAGAGGTGACTGCTGCCTTACTGCTGACACAGGTGAACAGGTCTATTTCTCTTTGACTCTCCAAAGAGTACTGAGAATGGGACAGATGGAGTTAAGGCCCGTAATCCAGATTCTAAGTCTCCTTTTAATAAACTAAAAGAAAAGCAAACAAACAGATAAACATCTGACCCTCTTCCTTGAGAGAAGGGATTACAGAAATTGTGGGATGTGAAAACAACACCTTTATTATCCCCAGTTGGCCCCAAATCTGAACAGGTAATTGGAGACCTGGGCCAACAGAGAGGGACGTGGTGAGAAGAGCTGCCTTATCCTTCCCTTGATCTACTCTCTCAATACTGAGGGTGTTTTCTCAAGGAAGGGGACTGATGTGTGACCATTGGCTGGGAGCTCTACCAGGAACCTGTTGAAATGACTGGTATGCACAGCCATGTGACCGTCTTAGAGGCCGGTCTTTGAAGCTGGTCATGATCTCGAAGTGAATGGGGGTTGGGGGATGAGGTGGAGATGGGGAGGATGCAGTGTCATCTTTTCAACAAAAAACATGAAAGTTGTGTTGAAATAACTGGTTTAGACTACCATGCAAAGACATGAGACATACTGTGCATGCCCAGTCCGTCTGCTCAGGATCCGACTGGAACACCAGGGGCTGGATAAATAGCCAACACAGAGAGACTCCAAGGAGGGCATGTTTGCCATGTGCTCATTCCCCTGTTCACTATTGGGGCCCACTTGCCTCCCCACTGTCTCCCCTAGATCTACCCACTGCCTGGGCTCTCTCCCTTGGATGTTAGAACCTGGTTGTGTTTCTATCCTCAAAATTCTCTTTTGGGTGCATTGAAAATACAAAAGCAGTTCAGGAAGGCTGATGTATTAGGAATTCGTCTGATGTTTTGGCCACCTGCAGCAAACTCCCCTCCGATCGTGCAAACCCTCTGTGGCACCGGCAGGACTCGGCACCCTGCCTCCTGCTGCGGGAACCAAGGTGAGGAGCTCTGCCTCCCTCCCCGTCCACCAGAGTCCAAGCAAGGGACCTCCACTCAGCCGTCTAGATGCTCCAGCCAAATACTTGAATCCTGAGGGAGCGATTCCAGCACACAAAGGGGTAAAGACAGTTCAGAAATTATGCAGAACAGCAGTAAGGTCCTGGCCAATGTACTCACCTAATTGTCTCTGTCATGTGGCCTTGGCTATGGCCCCTGTGGGTGCCTGTCTCGTGTTAAGCCTGGGACTTCAGTTCCATGAGCTCCCCAATACTCTACCGATGAATTCTTTCTCTGTGTACATTTGTGATCATTGCTTTCTGTTGCTTGCTGCCAAGAATCTAGCTGATAGAACCAAAGAAAAGATGTCTACATATAACCATCGTCTATCTCTTCTCTGACTCTGTCCCTCCTGCCTCCCTCTTGTGAAGACCCTGTGATCGCACTGGATGCACACAGATAACACCCCTATTTGAAGATCTTTAATTTATTGTAGTTGCAAAGTCCCTTTTGCCATGTGAAGTAATATTCAAAGGCTCTAGGAACTAAGAAATTTTGGCAAATGACAGGGGCACTTGAACAAGGATGATGGAGAGTTTGGCTGGAACTCTGGCCAGGAAAACTGCAGGCAGCTTCAAATGACATGGGACCAGGGACCATGAACAAGCAGGGCATGTGGTATTCACTGTGGCCAGTGGACATTTTTGGAAGACCCTTGTTGCATCTACCACAGCATTCTAGGAAGCTTTAACTCCAGAGTTCCCTACCTGGGCATGTTGAGAACGGATACGGCAAAGTACAGCCCCCCCAATCCCAGCCTGACTGAATGCATTCCCCCTCCAACTTCTTTTAACTGATAAAGTTGATAGAGGCAATGATTTCTCACACCAAAGAGCAAGGAAAAGCAGACACAGAAGAAATGATTGCAGCAACACCGGGCAGGTCTTGCCAGTTAGGATTAGGACAGTCAGTCCAGCAACTGGCTTCAGGGAAGCCAGATGTGGACACCACCCCAAGAGCTGCCTGCCAAAGTGGGGGAAACCTGGAACCCCACCACATGGGCAGGTATGCTAGTTGACTGTTAATATGAGAACTGGAAACACTGGCTAAGGTACCGTGACTTGGAGAATGATTCCTGGACCTGTGGCCAGTTTATCAAATATGCTTCCTGCCTGCAGAGGGGAAATATATCAGAGAGGCTGCCAAGAGTTTGGGATAAATCCTTCCCTTTAGCTTTGCGTGTGGGAAAGAGACATTTCATTCTACCTCTCTGAAAAGAACTCAAGCCTAGTGATACAAAAGTGAACATGGACTGTGAGTTTGTAGAGATCTTGGAAATTTATAGAAGAATCTGGGGGAGGTGCTCAATAAAAGTTTATTACAGAAATGAATGTAAGTGTGAATACATAAATAAGTATAAAATTATGACCCAGGTTAGATACTGGATATGCCTGCCATTGTTCAGTCCCAGCATCTTTGAGGAGGGAGCACACCACACCCACAGCCACAGCTGACAGGGGCGTGATTGGCTGCCCGACAACTATGTGTTGCATGGCCTGGCTTGAGCGATGAACTGGACCTATCAGAGTCTTCTGAGAATTTGGAACAGGAGTATTGAGACACCAAATCAATAACTCAAAGCTGCTAGGGTGGGAAGATCTTGTGAATCTGACCATAAAGCCATTAAAGCCATATTCAAGGTAAAGCTAACTCCAGAGTTCCCTACCTGGGCATACCTCATCAGCAGATAGGGTATAATAGAAAACAAACTGGCTCCTTTCTGCACATGCACCAGGTTTTCCTCCCTGAATACCCACACACCCTGCTTGTTCATGGTTTCTGGTCCCACGTCATTTGAAGCTGCCTACAGTTTTCCTGGCCAGAGTTCCAGTCAAACTCTCCATCATCCTTGTTCAAGTGCCCCTGTCATTTGCCAAAATTTCTGCATCTCTTGGATCAGATCCTTTGTCACAGCCTCTGGCCCAGCTCAGCTTCATATATACCAGGCTGTGCATCAGGCATCTACCTCTGACCCAGTCAGCTATGGACAGAGAGATGGGGTCATGCACTCTCTGGGGCTGCTCCTCACAGGGGCCATGTGGTCAGGAGAAGTTTAAGTAAGCAGATGCAGTTTGGCCTCACAGGCCAGTTCACTGGAATGTTCCTCATAACCCAACAAACATCCTCACTTTCAGGGGTTTCATTCTCTCTTTTGACCTGGAAGACTGAACTTTTCCAATTCTTAAGGACACCGTGGGCTGGTCTTACTGAGTTGACTGACTTTGGAATTCGTTAGGATTTTTCCCAAGACTGCTTCTGTGCAGCACCTCCCTCTCTATTTCCACCCAAACTTTCTCCCATCAAGTTAAACCAACCCTTCAGAGGTGCTATCTTTCAGGTTTGAGTTTCGATTTCTGTTTTTCCCTTTAAAAGACAATGATTGTATTTTAAAGAAATCAGAACATGACAACATTGCCAGCAAGGTCTGGAGAGTCCTAGAAAGGACTCTTCAGCTCAGGAGCTGTGGCGGACGGTGAGCTGCCTGCGAATTCCTCCCTATGGGGACAGGAATGCTCCTTTGCAATGTGGCTTTGCAGCTCCTCCCTCCCACCGAGAGAATGAGCCTGGAATTTCCACCCCTGGAATCTGGACTTGGCCTCTTGACTTACTTTGGCCAATGGGACATCAGCCAGCATGATCCAAGCAGAGGTTTGAAAAGTGCTTGTGCCTCGAGGTCTTTTCTTGCTGCTGAGACCCCTTCTGCTACCACAGAAAGGGGTCTAGGCTAGCTTCTCTGAGGATGGGAGACCACGTAGATAAAAGACTCCAGTCATCCCAGCTGTCCTTGTTGAGGGCCCGGACATGTGAGTGAGACCATCATAGTCCATGCAGCCCAGACAAGAACCACCCAGTCAGTCCACAGAATTGTGCAAAATAACAAAGTTGCTAAGTTTTGGGGTGGTTTGTTACCAGCCAAAGCTGCCTGGTAGTGATACCTTCTGGGAGGACTCCAGCACCTGCTTCGCTCCCAACACGTTGGCTCCAAGGTCAGGGTCAGACCTCACAGGACCTGCTGCCTCGCGAGTGGCCGTTTGATGTACCTTCAGACACCCTGTTTTCAGCTCCCTTGCATCCTCATCAGCCTGGTCTAATGGAGATTTCCCCATTGAGAAAATCAGGACTCTTTCTTGTATCCTAGTGGCCTAGGCATATTGTGATAGTCTCTGATTCCTCTTTCTTCTTGGCCAGTTACTGGCAAGAAGAGGAGCAGGTACTGATGATGGCAGAGAGAGGAGAGAGGATGGGTCTGTGTGAATGACCCAAAATGAGATTGGGAATGAGGATGTGTGTGGTTGAAACAGTGCAAGGTAGGTGAAAGGGACAAGCGGGGGCCGGGGGACCATCTGCAAACACTGGTTAGGCCCCCTGGCTCTGCCATCAGACCGCCAGGTTTGAATCCTCACTTAGCCATTCATCTGCTGTCATCTCTGCCTAATGGACCATCCTGCCACAGCCAGGATGCCGAAGAGTCCTACCAGTTAGCTTTTGCAGCATTACAAACCTCTCCAAAATGTAGCAGCTTAAAATAACAGTTTTGTGTCACTGTAGCAAACCTGACCTCCCTTACACCTCAGTTCCTTAACTAATGAAATGGGATAATGCCAGTATGTACTCCGTCAAGCAATCCACTTGGAACAGATCCGGCACACCTTCACTGCTATTTTTATCACCCTCAGGTTCTAATAGGTTAGTGAGTCACAGACTCACCAGCCTGCAGGGGTGAGGGTTGGCATATAGTTAAGCCTAGCCTTACATCTTCTCTGAATCATTTTGAGGGCTCAGCTCATGACAGTCATGCTGTGAATCACTTTCTTGAAAAGAGAAAGAGGATGGTATCTCATGGGGTCTTGGGACCCTTGCGGAATATATACCAAGCTTAAATAAATTGATTAGGGCATTACAGAACAGATCCAATAAGGAATCACATTGTCTCAGGTCCTCTTAGACTTTGGTGGAAGCGGCAAGGTGAAATCTCAGGGGTTTGATTTGTGCTGTCAGGCTGGGGCTGGGGGAATGTCACCATGCCTGCAGAGAGCTCCCTGGCTTGCCTTTTCAGGGTTCACTCCTGGTCATCTGGACTCAGCCCCATGGTTGATAAAATTAAATAAAAAGGAAAATTCAGTTTCTCAGTCACACTCTCTGCATTTCAAGTGCTCGACAGCCACGTGTGGCTTGCGGCTGCCCCACTGGAAAGGGCAAGTCTAACACATTTCCACCATCACTGAAAGTCCCATCAGTGCTGTTAGATCTAGGGTTCCATCCCTGCCCCACACCCACGCCTAGCTGGCAGGCAGCAGGAGCAGGATTTCTCTGGCACGCTGCACCTGTCTCCACCAAAAATAATTTCCCTATTTAGAAGGAAAGTTCTCTAAGTAGTCATCATTTACTATTTCAGATGAAAGCACCTTTTTGTAAGCCTCAAATAAAATGCAAATATTTCAGTGGTACAGCATAGTTATGAACAAACATCTTAGTTTTGTGTGCTACTTTATTATTCATTCAGCAAATATTTGTTGAGCACCAGTGCATGCCAAGATGTTGGGAATAAGACCTGTTCTTTGTTCTGGGGACACTTCAGAAGCTAAGTGTTCCTGCAGTCATAGAGCTAAGTATGTACATTAACAAACACGTGCAGCAGTTCATGTGCTATGGTGCAAAGCAAGGCACGGTAGAGGGACTGAGAGTGTGAGAGGTCAGTGGGGATATGTGTTGCTTAAGCTGAGTGGTCAGAGGGGCTTCTCTGTTAAGGGGACTTTTGAGCAGAGAGTTGAATGGATGGAGAGGCAAGCCCTGATGATCTCTAGAGAAAAACCAATCCAGCAGCAACAACAGCATGTGCAAAGGTCCTGAGGTGGCCTGTGCTTGGCACCATCACATGGCTACATGGAGCCACTTGAGTGAAGGAGAGAAAGGGAGGAGATGATCAGAAGAGAAGAGCAATGATGAGAGGTAGCCAGGGCCAGATCAACAGGAACTTGTAAGCCATTGAATAAATTTGCTTTTACTCTGAGGCAAGCCATGCGAGGGCTTGAACAGACGTGATCTAACTTGGATTTTAAAAGGATCAGTCTGTTTGCTGTATTGATAATAGACCCTAGGAAAAGCCATTAGCCACAAATGGCTAGAAAGCATTTGAAATGCTGATAGAATGCCCAAAGACATTATCCATAGCAGAGAGAGGGCAGAAGTGGAAATAGGGGGACCAGTTAAGAGATGACCATATTAATCCAGGTGTGAGATGGCAGCTTGGACCATGCTGGTAGTGGCAGAGTGGTTAGGTGCTGTCAGCTCCTGCAAGTATTTAAAACAAGAGAATTTTCTGGCGGGTTGGTGTGCGGTGTGAGGGCAGGGGTTGGCAATTTGATTGAAAGAAGGAGAGGATCCTCTTAAAATATATGCTAGGCTCCTTGATATACTGTTAGGGGCAGGCTTCCTTCTCTGGCCAAAGAGCAACAGCAGAGCCCTGGGTGCTCAGGACCTGGAGACGGGCATGCAGGCAGATAGGTGGGAGATCAAACAAAATGCTTTCTGTGCACGTCATGGTCATCAGGGGCAGTGCCTGGCCAGCTGGGGCGGGGGCATCGGGCTCCCTCCCCAACCTTCCAGCAGTGCTTGTGCCCATGAGACGCTGGAGGCCCACAGACCTGGGTGTGAGTTCCAGCTGTAACACTTACTGGCTGGGTGCCCTCGGACACGTTCCCTACGCTTTCGGAGCTCCTGTGTTTTCATCTGCAAAATGGGGATAAACAGCTACTTCCTAGGGGTTTGGGGAGGGAGTGCCTCCCCACAGGCAATTAGTTTCCACTTCTCCTCCCTGATTCCCTCTGTTGGCCACAGGCAGTGTTGGTGACTGTGTTCTCGGAGTGTCTAACGTGGGCAGAACTTCCCCTCCTTTGGGACTGCGGGCTCACAGCGCGCCGTTTGATCATCTAGCGAGGCATCCTTCTGCTCCCCACTCATAGAAACCAGCCACACAGGCAATGCCACACCCTGGCTCTTTGGCACTGAATAGGAGACTTAATATCTGAGTTTCTGCCTCTCTTCTTTACAGTGAGGGTAAGACTATCACCTCACACTCTGTGTTCGGGATAAAACGAGGTGATGTTTGTAAGGTACTTACTTAGTAAGCGCTTCCAGCAGTGTGGAGCTGATCCTGGCTGGTACGGAGCAGGAAGCAATGAGAGGGCTCCTAAGAGCCCCGGGCCGGAGCTTCCCCGGGAAGTGCTGGTGCCCTGGTCTGTTTGTGCACCAGAAACCCTGGAGAATGTCATCAGCCCTTTCGATCCCCGGTTACAGGACTCCAGCGACTAAGTCACACCACGCAGGCATGCAGAGGCCCTAGCTGAGAATCCAGTTTGAGCAGACATGAGGGATCTAGAGAGAGTTACTCCTGCAGTTCAGGAGACACACAGGCATGCTGCCAGCCCTTCTGAGTGGTAGGGTCAAATGACTGCATGTGGGGGCTGAAGTCCTACAGGGTGAAACACAGAGAAGGCTGGGGCTGAGCCTGGGGGCCACCTGGCTAGCACTCACCATGCAGTGAATCTTTCAAGTGGATGGAATTTCTCTTCTCTACTGGAAATCCTAGAAAACAGGAGAAAACTATTAGAAGTTTGAGGGAAGGAGCTATGTAAAATTTACTAAAATCACTCCACAATGGACCCTTTCCCAAGTTGCACGTAAGCCACCAACTCCAAACACAGTGAAATTTCTTGTTCTCAAACCTGTCAGAGACTCTGGCCTGTGTTCTCTCACTAGGCTCTCTTCCCAGGAGCTACTTGGTCTACCAAGTGGACCACTTCTCCACATTCATCCACATTTTCCCACATTCTCCACCATTCTTCCACATCTACAAAGGCCCAGGTCACGTTTTCTCTTCTGTGAAGCCTTTCCTGATGCTCTTTTGGCACTTGCTCCATATGCAGTTCTGAAAGCCCTTTATCCCTCCATTATTACACACACCACACTTGTTATATTATTGATGCTAATAATCAGGATCACTTACATTGCGTGGCCTTCTCAGGGGCTGTATCTTTAGCACAATGCCAAGCACATAATTCTTTAATAAATCTTCTTTAATGAATAAATGTTTCACTCAGAGTGCTAAAAAAGTTGGTTGAATATAATATTTCTAGGCCTTTTACAAAGAATATAAAAATAACAGATGTGATTTAAAAACATTACTGAATAAAATACATTCATTTAAAAAAATGTATCATGGGCAAATAGAACACAATCCCTTGTCTTCCAAGAGTAGTTCTGAATTAGGAGATGCAGAAGCCCAGATGAAAATAGCTGGTTAAGAATAATATCTTTTCTTAGGGTAGTGAAAATACTGTGTCTGATATTATAATGATGGATACATATCACGATACATTTGTTCAAACTCATAAAATGCACACCTCCAAGAGTGAACCCTTGAATAAGCTATGGACTTTGGGTGGGTATGATGTGTCCATGTAGGTTCATCCTTGGTTAAAAATGCATCACACTGGTGAGGGATTTGGGTAAAGGGGAGGCTGTGCATGTGGGGAGGCAGGACACATGTGAGAAATCTCTGTACCATCATTTCAATTGCTGTGCAAACCTAAAACTGCTTTAAAAAAATTAAGTCTTTAAAAAAATACCAAACATCCACCTCTCTTCCTGGATTATTCAAATTAATTTTTATGAAAAATGTTATTTTAAAGAGTAAGTTAGAATAGTGTTAAAAAGCTCCCCAAGTTCAAGCTCTAGTACAAAGCCACAGTAACCAAGACAATTTGGTACTGGCACAAGAACAGACCCATAGATCAGTGGAACAGACTAGAGAGCCCAGATATAAATCCAAGCATATATGGTCAATTAATATACTATAAAAGAGCCATAGACATACAATGAGGAAATGACAGCCTCTTCAACAACTGGTGCTGGTGAAACTGGACAGCTACATGCAAGAGAATGAAACTGAATTATTATCTATCCCCATACACAAAAGTAAACTCAAAATGGATCAAAGACCTGAATGTAAGTCAGGAAACCATAAAACTCTTAGAAGACAACATAGACAAAAATCTCCTGAATATAAACATCAGCAACTTTTTCCTGAATGCATCTCTTCAAGCAAGGGAAACAAAAGCAAAAATGAACAAGTGGGATTATATCAAGCTGAAAGGCTTCTGTACAGCAAACGACACCATCAACAGAACAAAAGGCATCTTACAGTATGGGAGAGTATATTTGTAAATGATATATCTGACAAGGAGTTAACATCCAAAATATATGAAGCAATAACCACAAAGCAAATAACCCAAGTAAAAAATGGGCGGAGGATGTGAACAGATACTTCTCCAAAGAAGAAATTCATATGGCCAATAGGCACATGAAAAGATGCTCCACATGGCTAATAATCAGGGAAATGCAAATAAAAACCACAATGAGATATCACCTCACACCATATAGGAAGGCTAGCATCAAAAAGACTAAGAACAACAAATGCTGGTGAGGATGCAGAGAAAGGGGAACCCTCTTGCACTGCTGGTGGGAATGTAAACTAGTTTAGCCATTGTGGAAAGCAATATGGAGGTTCCTCAAAAAGCTAAAAATACAAATACCATTTGACCCAGGAATTCCACTCCTAGGAATTTACCCAAAGAATATAATTTCTCAGATTCAGAAAGACAGATGCACCCCTATGTTCATTGCAGCACTATTTACAATTGCCAAGATATGGAAGCAACCTAAGTGTCCATTAGATGAATGGATCAAGAAGATGTGGTACATATACACAATGGAATATATTCAGCTATAACAAACAAATCCTACCATTTGCAACAATGTGTATGGAGCTGGAGGATATTATGCTCAGTGAAATAAGCCAGATGGAGAAAGACAAGTACCAAATGATTTCCCTCATTTGTGAAGTGTAACAACGAAGCAAAACTGAAGAAACAAAACAGCAACAGACTCACAGACTCCAAGAAGGGACTAGTGGTTACCAAAGGGGAGGGGTGTAGGAGGGTGGTTGGGGAGGGAGGGAGAAGGGGATTGAGGGGTATTATGATTGGCACACATGGAGTTGGGGGGCACAAGGGAGAAGACAGTGTAGTACAGAGAAGGCAAATAGTGACTCTGTGGCATCTTACTACACTGATGGGTAATGACTGCAGTGGGGTATGGGGGGACATGATAATATGGGTAAATGTAATAACCACATTGTTTTTTTATGTGAAACCTTCATAAGAGTATATATCAATAATACCTTAATAAATAAGTAAGCAAGTAAATAAATAAATAAAAACACGGTCTTTTGCCGTGTATGCTCTGACAGGCAGCACAGAGCCCTGCAGGGCCTGGGTGCTCACCCCTTTCCCCAGCTGCTGTGTGTGGTAGCTGCTGATACATGAGCACTTTCTGGAAACTTCTCTCAGCTGAGGGAAGAAGTTCTGCCTCACCATAGGTTATGTGGTCTCCTAGGCCTCCTCTATCCAGTGACTAGTGTGTAAGGGTATCTAGCCTCCCTCACCGCTCACTGGACTTGATCCTGAGGTGTTCCCATACTCCTCCTGGGTGCGATTTCAGGGACTCAGAGCTTTTCCAGGGAACATGATGTCTGACAATTTCTTCTGTGGCCCACAGCTGGCAGCCTCTGTGCATCAGGCACTGGGCTAGGCTGGGGGTAGTCCAAAGCTATGTGTATAGGTAAACTGTATATGATATCTCAGATTACTCTCTAATTTAGATCATTCCACAGTCTTTTCAAGAGTTTCCCTCAGACTGGTCATCTGGGCCTTCATCATCAGGGCTTGCACCTTATGATTCATTTTACCCAATTTACAGTCAATTTCTTCTTATTTCTGTGGTTGCTTGTTTTGGGTGTTGGAAAATGTCCAACTGCCTCTGGCTTCTAGTGGGAAAGGCTTCTCCTGTCAACTGTTCATGTCATCAATTCAGCCAGCATTCCTTTGAGTTTCAGTACCAGGACTTTATGTCTTTAGCTTCTCTTTGACCTTCTCTGTGAGTCCTCTTGGGTCTATGTCCTTGCCCTTTTGTTCTGAGTAACCACATGAGAAGATTATGATACAGAAGGAGACTGAAGCTGGAGTCAGAAGTTCTAGGTTCAACCTCCACTGCCCACATTTTTTAGCTGCGTGACCTCAGACACTCACAAGGCCACCACACTTTTTGGCACCTGCTGGGCGTTACAGGAAGGTTCCCTTTTTACCTGACCTTTGCCCTTCAGAGCTCATTGTGACACATCACAGTACCCACACAGTCCAGGGTTCCACCAAGAACCATCCAAGCTGTGGCAGAAATCAGCTTTACGTGTTGATCAAACGTCCATGGTGAAGAGCTGTGGGGGCCCAGCGACAGCGTGGTTGCAGGACTAGATCTCAGCTCTTCCTCTGCCACTGCAGATTCTAAGCTGCTTCAAGGCTGGTCAGCCACCTTTCCAACTTTGTTTTTGTGGAATAGCTAGCTTTGATAAATTGAACTTCATTAAAATTAAAAGTAAACCGAAGTTCTCACAGAGATGAAAGAATTGACATTTTAAAGTGTATATTGCTGAAAAAGCATTACATTTTAGATGTCATTTTAACATTATGTAAAATAAAGAGGTAAGAACATTTCAGAATATGGTAGCACTCTATGAACCAGGTGTTATTGTATCTTTCACCTGAAATACACAATACATGGTTTATTAGATAGCACTCTTCTAGCAGTTTAAACTTTATTGATAAAGATATTATCACTTTCATGACATCTTTAGAAAGTTTGGAAAACTACTTAGGAAGTATTCAGAATTGTTTTAAATGCTTACAAATTTATAAAATATTCCTGAAAGGCACTCAAATGATCAATGACTCAGCTCCTGAAAATTCACTTAGAAATATGGAAGATTTTACATGAAAATGTATGGAAATGTTGCCAAAACATGCAGAGCAGGTACAACAAGTTAGAAAGAGGAAATTTTAAAAATAAAAACTGGTCAAAGATGTCAAAACCAGCACAGTAATAGATGTGCACAAAATTTACCTGACTGCTCCAAATTCTAAATAAAAGACAAAAATGTCTGAAAGCTCAACATCTCTCTAGGGAGGAAAATCAGAAAACTCCTTGAGGGTTCAAAGAAATGAGCAGTAATAACAAACCAGTGACTGAATAAAGTATATATTATCTGTTTTTTTATTTGAGCAAATTATTTTGCACTAAATAGCTTCCTATTTCTTCAAATGGTTTCTACTTCTTCAGTCTTAGACTGCAGTCAGGAAAATTCACTTCAAATCGAAAATACAAGACATATTTGAATGGACTATATGTAGTGTGGAATCTGAAAACAAAGTAAAATTTGAATCTTTTTTTGGCTGTTTCTCCCAGTCTTCAATTAAGTCAATGAATACCATTGACATACCATCATGAACGAATTCAATGAAAATAAAGAGTAATTAGGCAGCTCAATATTTTAGCCAAGGTACCCCAGAGAAACAGAACCAATAGGAGATATATCTGTAAGATAAATTCCAATGTAAGGTAAATTCCACCTGAAATTAGTAGGCGAAGAAAGGCAACAAAGGGCCAGGCAGTTTATTTAAACGTAGTTCCCAGGTGATGTTCCTCGGTCTGAAACACAGGCCGGGGGAGTCACCCCCAGCAGGGCAGGCAGCAAGGTTTTAAAGAAGGCAAGGGGAGAGAGAGCAAAGGTGCACAGTGGCACGAGGACTGCTTGCCTAGGGTACGTGGGGGTCTCTCATTGGCCTTTAGCCAGGTACTGGAAAGTTACCACTGATCCTTTAGCTTGGGGGAAGGGCTCTAGTTGGGAGGGTTATCCGATCAGGCTCTGGAATGTTGTCAGACCGGAACCTGTTGGTCTCTTCACCTCATTTGGTGAGGTCTGAGCTTGTCCAGTAGGCTCATACCTCCCCTTGGTGCCTCCAGCCTTACAATATATGTATCTACATTTATGTTCGTTAGGGGTTGAGTTTATTCTCCTCCGTTCTTGTCCCCATTGCAATGAAGAATTGAAAGGCAGAGACACAGTAGCAAAGCAGAATGAAAGTTTTATTTGAATCCACTCCAAGGGAGGAGCCGGCCAGAGCCAAGGCAGACAAAGGCAAGAAAGGGAAGCTCACTGAACTCCTGCTCGGCCTTGGGTAAATCCCTTGCCAACTACTACAGCCCTATGTGTATCTATAGCTGTGTCTATTGGTATCTATTTAAGGAAAGGCCTGAAAGTGTTCTGAGCACAGGAGCTTCTGTCCCTGTGGAGCTGGGGTATGCCACCGACACATCAATGTGTTCACCAAAGCTCTCCAAACTCCATACTTTACGAATTTTTTTGGAGTGCTCATTATGTGTGCATGATTGATTCAATCAATGGCCACTGTGGTTGGAAATCAATCTTCAGTTCTCTAATCACAAGATTGGTTTCTCTGGCAACCAGCTCCCATCCTGAAGCTGCCTGGGGCCTCCCAAACATCACTCATTAGCATAAATTCAGGTGTGGTCGGAAGGGGCTTGTTATGAATAACAAAAGACAGTCCTTTCACTCTATCACTCAGGAAATTCCAAGAGTTTTAGAAGCTCTGGGTCAGGACCCCTAGACGGAGACCAAGTATACATTTCTTATGGCACAGATCACCTCTGATCTTTGACCTCAGACCCTGTGTAAGTATGTACATTTGGTGTAGCATTTATAAAACAGATATAGCAATAATACCCACAGAATTATGCCTAACATTTGGAGAAGCCTGCATGGAGTAGGTATAGATTTAAAGCAACGACTAATTTTCCTATAAAGCCATCACATATTTTCATATTCTTGGTGAAGGGCCCCCACCAGTAAGATGGCAAACTTCCGCTTCTCTTCAGGGTCCTCGGTTCCTGCCGGTGCCACCTGAAGCCCAATCACCTCTCGCCCCCCCCACCCCAATCCCAGCACCTAGCCAACAGCCACCAGCCCTGTAGAAGTAACACCACAATCACCCTATGCCCCTTCCTATATAACCCAGCACCTTTCCCTAATAAAGCAGAATTCTCCGGTGAATTGCTGCTGTGTGTCGCTCCTTTCCTTTCATTGGTGCCGAAACCCGGGAGATGGGATGCCCCAACTGGGCCCCGTCTTCCCCCCGACACCAGCAGCAGCTTGCCCTCATCCTCTTTTTCCGGCGCTGGCTCATCACACTCACCACTCCTCTATGGCCTTTAGGTAAGTTTTCCCCCGGAGTGGGCCACTCTTCCCCAAGCTACCGCAGTGCCATTGACTGTGATCATCTGGCAAGGCCCTGATGCTCGGGGACGAGGAGGGAACTCTCCCTGCCTCAGGCCTTCACGGCTGCGGCGGACCCTCAGGCCCCTCCTCCGATAGTCATAAACGCACTCACCATCCCTTCCATCAGTGCCAAAACTTTTTAAGCAAAATTTCCCCGGAGTGGGCCACTCTTCTCCGAGCTATCACAGTGCCATTGACCGTGATCGTCCGGCAAGGCCCTGACGCTCGGGGACAAGGAGGGAACTCTCCCCACCTCAAGCCTTCACGGCTGCGGCGGACCCTCAGGCCCCTCATCTGAAAGTCATAAATCCCCACCTCAGGCCTTCACGGCTGCGGCAGACCCCTCAGGCTCCCCTCCAACAGCCATAAACAAGGTGACTCCTTTGCGGATGAAAACGCTCCCTTCCCCCCCCTCCTTCTGTTCCGTCCGCCGAAATCTGTTCTGTCTGCCGAAAACTCCTAGCACTAGGTACCTTGTGACTCCTGCAAATTGCCTTCTTAGGGAAGTCTGGGTGACGACCCACACTTCCTAAGAAATTCCGACTCGTGTATGAGTTTCCGCAGACCACCAAGGATCATCGGGGACGCCCTTTGTCTCCTTGCGGTATGCTTCCAGTCCGAGGATCTCCGTTTGTCTTCCCCTGTTTGTCTCCTTCTCTGTCCTTTAGCCATGGGAGCCTCCTCACCCCTCCCTGAAAGTTCACCTCTTGAATGCCTGCTTAAGCATCTGGCTACCCTCTCCCTGATGCCTGATATAAAACCAAAACTTCTCTGTAAATATTGCTCCCAAGATTGGCCGACATACCCCCTCGACAATAACAACCAAAGGCACGCAGGGGGATCTCTTGATCCTAACATCACTCGCAATCTCTTTAACTACTGCCAGCGCCTGAAAAAATGGAAGGAGATTCCCTATATTGAAGCTTTTCGCCTCCTAGATCAAAATCCCAGCCTCTGCACCACCTGCTCCCCGCCCCAAGTTTTCCTAGCCTGCAAGCCGTCTCCCTCCCCTCCACACACTCCCAGTCCCTCTTTGAATACCTTTGACCCTGCCGATGAGCCTCCACCATACAGACTTCCCCCTTCGGCCCCTCCCCCTCCTACAACCCCTCCACCCTCCGCCGCCACTGCTGCCTCTTTCCCTGTGGAAGCCTCCCATCCTGTCCCTTCCCCTTCTTCTCCTACAACAGCCCCTCCCCCTTCCTCTACCGCCGCCGCCGCTGCCTCCACCCCCGCAGAAGCCTCCCGTCCTCTCCCTTCCCCCTCCTCCACTCCCTCCACCACCATCTCCTCCCACACCTCACCCCTTCCTCCTCCATCCCCCTCACCTCCCCCCCTCCTGCAGATCGAGCCTGAGCCTTTCAGCCCCCCTCTAACTAAGTTCCAGGAGCCTCCTCCATCTTTGCCCCCTCAGATTCGGTCCTGAAGGCCTCCCAAAATTATCGCGGCTTTGCCTCCATCACCTGTTTCCCCCGCACAGACTGAGCCAGAACCCTTCAGTCCCCCTCAGACCCGGTCCCGAGGGCCTCCCAAAATTATCACCCCCCTCTGGGAAGTAGCAGGATCCGAAGGCATCGTGTGCGTTCACATCCCTTTCTCCTTAGGAGATTTAGCCCAACTAGAGAAACGCCTAGGTTCCTTTTCCACTGATCCCACGACATACATCAGGGAGTTTCAATGGACCCTCCAGTCTTACAGCCTCACACATCATGACATTTTCATGCTCCTGACCAATACTCTCCTCCCTGAAGAGCGTAGACGAGTTTGGGACTTCACCCATAAGCACGCTACCGAAACCCACAAGACTGACCCCACCTATCCCCCTGGCCCCACTGCTATCCCCGAACAAGACCCACACTGGGATTATAACACCGCCGTGGGTCTCCACTCTTGAGATATTTTTGCCTCCTGCTTAATAGCAGGTCTGAAAAAGGCAGCTCGTAAAGTAGTCAATTTTTAAAAGCTCCAAGACATAATTCAAAAGAGAGATGAAATCCCCTCTGAGTTCTTAGACAGACTCACTCAAGCCCTATTACAGCATACCAGCCTGGACCCAGAAACACCTGAAGGAAGACATGTCCTTATGACATACTTCCTAGCTCAAAGCTACCCCGACATTAAAGCTAAACTCAAAAAGTTAGAACAGGGCCCCACTACCCCACAGACTGAGATCCTAACAATGGCCTTTAAAGACTTCCATAACCGGGAGGAGGAGAAAGAACGCCGTAAACAAAAGGCTGATCAGGCCAATTTCCAGATGTTGGCCCAGCTGATAAAACCACAACCTGGGCGCCCCTCTACAAACAAGCCCCCCACAGGAGCTTGTTTCAAGTGCAGAAAAGAGAGACATTGGTCAAGGGCTGCCCCTCCCCCAGATCTCCTACCACCCCATGCCCCAGACGCCACAAAAAGGGCCACTGGGGGTCTGATTGCCCAACCACCCGAAGGGGAGGCTGGATGAACAACCCCCATCCTAAGCCCGCCGTAGTGGGGCTGGCAGAAGAAGATTGACGGGGCCTGGGGGCTTCTCGCCCGACCATTTCCATCACCAAACAGGAGCCCAGGGTTACTTTAACAGTAGACAGTCGCCCCATCTCCTTCCTCCTAGATGCAGGAGCCACCTTCTCAGTCTTGCGAGAATACCGGGGCCCTACCACTCCAGCCATTACTCCTATAGTCGGAGTAGGAGGTAAACAGATTTTCCCATTAAAACCCCCCCCTTTTATGCACAATCCTAGACAATCCCATACCTTTCTCCCACTCCTTCCTAGTTATGCCCCAGTGTCCCATCCCTTTACTAGGATGAGACATCCTTTCCCTCCTCCACATTTCCGTAACTATATCCACTCCCACAGCCCCCAGTACTCCCTTTCTGATGGCCCTCATAGCCGACGACCCCCCTCTACCCAATGAAAGCTCTGGTTCCGCCCTCATACACCCTGTAAATCCCAAAGTTTGGGACATTACAAGCCCCTCCGTGGCCCTATGTCCCCTTGCCTCTATCAAATTACGTGACCCCTCTCAGTATATCTGTCAGGCCCAATACCCCCTAACCACTTCAGCCGTCATAGGCCTCCAACCCATCATTCAAGATCTCTTAAACAAAAATTACCTCAGACCCACTCACTCCCCATTTAATACCCCCATATTAGCTGTTAAAAAAACCAACGGATCTTTCCGCCTCGTCCAAGACCTTCGCCTTATCAACATGGTCATTGTCCCTATCCATCCCTTAGTTCCAAATCCATACACCCTTTTATCGCAGATCCCTGCCTCAGCATCCCACTTCTCAGTCCTAGATCTCAAGGACGCAATTTTTTCTATCCCTCTAGACCCCTCCTCCCAAGATTTTTTCGCCTTCACCTGGACGGACCCATGCACCAGACATTCTGAACAACTTACTTGGACAGTTTTGCCACAAGGCTTCTGAGATAGTCCCCATATTTTTGGACAAGTCCTAGCTCAAGACGTCAAACAGTTTCATCATGATCACCCCGAGTCCACTTTATTACAATATGTAGATGATCTTCTACTCTGCAGTCCCTCGTGGGAACAGTCTCAACTTGACACTGCGTCTCTACTTAACCTTCTACTTCCAGAGATTACCGGGTATCCCCCGTCAAAGCTTAAATCTCTTCCCATTCTGTCACTTACCTTGGATTCCTTCTGTCTCAACAAAGAAAGTCCATTACCTTAGACAGAAAACGGCTCCTCTCTGACCTGCCCGTTCCCAAAACCAAGACAGAAATCCTTTCCTTTCTAGGCCTGGCTGGGTATTTTAGAGCGTGGATCCCTAACTTCTCCCTGTTGACAAGACCCCTATACGACCTCAGCAAGGGCCCCCCTGAAGAACCATAATCATCCTCACCCCGACATTCCTTCATTAAGCTCCGTCAAGCCCTTGTGGAAGCTCCAGCTCTCCATCTCCCTGATTTCTCAAAATCCTTCTCATTATACATTCATGAGAGGTCCAGTCAAGCTCTAGGAGTCTTAGGCCAATATTATGGCCCATCCTTTGCCCCAGTAGCTTATCTCTCCAAGCAATCAGACCCCACAGTTCGGGGATGGGCCCCCTGCCTACGGGCATTAGCCACTGGAGAGCTCTTGCAGAAAGAAGCTCATAAACTAACATTCGGAGCGCCCCTTACCATTCTGTCCCCACATCACCTAAAAGATCTCTTAACCTACAAAAGTTTACAGACTCTCCCTCCCTCCAGACTCCTGACCTTACTATCCTCTTTCCTCCAAAATCCAAACATTTCTTTCCTCCCCTGCCAGCCCCTGAATCCGGACACTCTTCTTCCTCTACCCTACTCTCCTCATACTCCCTCGCATGATTGCCTAGAAGCCCTTCACAACTTCCTTCCGTGCCACTCCACGATCTCTGAAGGAGCCCTCTCACACTCCGACCTCATCTGGTTTACTGATGGGTCCTCCTTTAAACATGAGGGCACCCACTACTCAGGATACGCAGTAGTGTCCCTCGAAGATGTCATTGAGGCACGAGCCCTTCCCTCTGGTACAACCAATCAGCAGGCAGAACTCATTGCAGCACCAGAGCTTGCACTCTGGCCCGGGACACGTCTCTCACATTGTACACTGACTCCAGGTACGTATTCCACATTCTCTTGTCTCACATGGCAGTATGGAAAGAACGAGGCCTCTCACCACAAAAGGAAATTCCATAACTAATCCAGCCTTAATTACTAAACTTCTAGAGGCTTCACAACTCCCACACTGACTAGACATAGTCCACTGCAAATCACATCAAAAGGATGACTCCCCCATTGCAAGAGGTAACAACAAAGCCGACAGAGTAGCCCCGTCAGTTGCCCTATCAGAAGACACACCAGACAACAATCCATCTGCCCTTGCAGTTTTAGCCTTATCACAAGACACCCTCTGCTCCCAGGACAAAGAGTCTCTCTTCCACCTCTTATATGATCTGTTCCATCCCAGCCCCCAATCCTTGATCCATTTTTTACAATCTTTTTTTCCTCTCTCTCCTGAAGACAAAACCCTACTTAACCAAATCACCTGCAAGTGCACCATCTGCCAACGCACTAACCCTAATGCCCCCTCAAGGCCCGACCCTTCCCGGCTCATCAAGCAAGGCGTAATGTCCCTGCTGCAGATTGGCAAATAGACTTCACTAACATGCCCCCTGTATGGCGTACCAGATACCTACTCGTGTTAGTAGATACATTTTCAGGATGGGTCGAAGCTTTCCCCACCACTAACAAACGAGCGTCCATGGTTGCCTCTATCCTCCTCACCCAGATCTTTCCTAGGTTCATGATGCCCACTTCCCTCCAATCAGATAACGGCCATGAGTTCACTGCCCAAATTATCCAGAACCTCTCCAAGTCGGTCTTGCTCCCCTGGCATTTACATTGTCCTTATCGACCACAAGCTTCGGGAAAAGTAGAAAGAGCCAATAGGACTCTAAAAGACATCCTGACTAAACTATCTCTAGAACTACACCTTGACTGGGTTCGCTTACTTCCCTTAGCTCTACTCTGCATTCGAGCCCTCCCAAAGAAACTTTCCTTCTTGTCGCCCTTTGAGATCATGTACGGCCGCCCGATTCTACCTCCGGGGCTCCCTTCCCACAAAGGACCAATTCCTCCCAATATGGTCCTTCCACTACTCTCCTCCGCACTGAATTGTGGAAATATCAGGATTGGCTCCTTCCTGATCCATCCGCCTCCCTGTCTTACAGCCCCGCCAACTAGTGTTTTATAAGCCACCAGAGGATCGGCCCTCTCTCACCCTGAAATGGGAAGGTCCACACCCAGTTATTCTCTGCACCCCCTCGGCCGCCAAGCTCTCACTGCCTGATAACTCTGTCACCCCTTGGATTCATATCTCCAGATTGAAACCAAATACCCAAGACCCACCTTCTCTGGACACCCAAGACCCATCAGTCACAATCCAGAGTCCTTCGGATACAACCCAAGACGCTGTCTACTCTACCACGCCTCATCCCTCTGATCCCTTAAAGCTCCGCATCTCCCGTGCACCCCCTTTGCCATCCATACCCGAATCATGACTTTTTCCTCCTTTACTGCTCTCTCGCTTTTTTTCCTCATTCCTATTGTCTTCCCCGCCACCCCACCCTCCTTTGTATGGCTATTCAAAGTCAGGCAGACTTACACACAGCATCAAACAAAAGTTACTGCCCTCATTGCCACATCAGACTGCCCTCTGAAAGGCTGCTCCGAGCCTTTGTACCTCCACTTTCCTCCCTCCACCGAAGTGTTCACTAGCAGCTACCCTTATTCTCCCTACCTCTGCTTCCTCTATTACCAAAGACAAGCCTATTGCAGGCGATAGCCAGACACCTACGGGGGATGTCCCTACTGGTCTTGCGCCATTCATTACATGGGTGACTTCCAGTACCCACAGTATTACTCCTCCAACCGTTTCATGAAATATCCCAACGGCTCATTCTCCTTATCAATCCCAGATTCCTGGGACTCTTGAAGGGCTGCTGGAGTCACAGCCTCAGTTTACTACGGGGGGTCCTCGACCCCCCACCATACCCTTCATATCTCTCGAGAGTATGTTCCCTCTCGCTCCCAGATCTCTCAAGTTGCATCAGATATCAGACATTCCGAAAAAGTCATTATCCAAACTCTTGATGGCGCCTCTTCATCTTCTTATTCCTCCTACTCTTGGTTACAGCTCATTCAAGACACCACCATCTTTCTCAACCACACCCTCAACACCGCCAATTGTTTCTTGTGCGCATCACTATAGTGCCCACTGCTGGCCGCCGTGCCCCTCAATATTTCCAACTACTCTTTTCATGCAGAAGGACAACCCCTCCGCCCCCTGGCAGACATACCCCTATGGGAACCAGAATACGCAGGTAATCCCACCATCCACCACTGTGTAGGCCCAACTCCACCCCCCTCCAGCGCACTTCACTGCCTCTCTATCTACACCCCTACCTCCGGCTCTAAGACTTTTACACAACCGGGACACTTCTTTTGGTGTAATGGCAGTCTTTTCAACTCACTGCCTCTCAACTCCGATACACCCTGCATTCTCATCACCCTAATCCCACAGCTTACACTTTACAGCATGGCAGAATTCCTTGAGCTCCAACCTCCCTTGCCCTCGCGCACAAAAAGGGCTGCTTTCCTTCCCATCATGGTTGGTATCTCTTTGATCACCTCAGCCATTGGGGCAGGGTTTTCGGGAGAAGCCTTGGGTCACTCTCTATGGGCAGTTAGAGATCTCGACGCCAAACTTGAGGGAGCCCTGACAACCACTGCCGATTCCCTAGCCTCTCTCCAAAGACAGGTCACTTTGCTAGCTAAAGTCACCCTTCAAAACCGGCGGGCCTTAGATCTGCTTACAGCCGAGAAGGGCGGCACCTGCGTCTTCCTCCAGGAAGAGTGCTGCTATTACATCAACGAATCTGGCATTGTAGAAACTGACATCACCAAACTCACTGACCTTGCCTCCAGTCTCCACTCTGCTTCCAATTCCAACCCATTCTCGTCAATACTAACAAACCCCCTCCTCACCTGGCTCTGGCCCATCGCAGGCCCCATAATAATCATTCTTCTCGCCTGTCTCTTCTTACCCTGTATAATAAAGTTCATCAAATCCCAAGTCGGAAAAATCTCTAATCAAGCTTTCAACCAGCTTTTACTCAGGAACTATCAGCTTCTGGCCACAGAAGATCCCTCACCCTCATGTGACCTCCTCATCACACGCTGAGATGGATCTCTCTCTCCACTGGAAACTGTTCCTGGAAACAATGGCTGCAGACGCTTGGCTCCTGACACCCATATCCTCTTGGCATCATTGGAATCAACAGGTCCTCAACCTATGGTTACAGGGAACCTTCATTGATTTCCAACCTGAAGAAGTCCACATCCACTCATCCTTACTGTGGGGAGTCCTATCAACCCTTTCCTCCCAATCCTCAAGCCCTCACTCCCTTCTCCGCCCCTGTTCAGCAAGAAGCAGTCAGAGAGAAAGCAACGTCCACAACCCCATAGAGGAGAAAGAGGGGAATGAAGGGCCCCCACCAGTAAGATGGCAAACTTCCGGCTTCTCTTCGGGGTCCTTGGTTCCTGTCGGCGCCACCTGAAGCCCAATCACCTCTCACTGCCCCCCTCCAGTCCCAGCACCTAGCCAACAGCCACCAGCCCCGTAGAAGTAACACCACAATCACCCTATGCCCCTTCCTATATAACCCAGCACCTTTCCCCTATAAAGCGGAATTCTCCGGTGAATTGCTGCTGTGTGTTGCTCCTTTCCTTTCACTTGGACTATATTCTTATAAATTGATTACTCTTTCTCCCCCTTGAGCTACTGTTATTTGTTCCTATGTTAAGCCTGTGCAGAATTATTTAGCATAGGAATCAGTTGATGGTGAACTAGATCCAGTTCTTCTCAGGGAGTCATTTTCCACAGGTGTTACATCCTGAGGAGGCAATCTCCCTCCACATTTGATCGATATCAGCATTCATTATAGCATTAGGAGTTGATCTTACTGGTTGTCGCCATGGTGAACTAGATCCAGTTCTTCTCCTTCCCAGAATCTATCCTTGGAGTGTTATTAAGGATAGGTATCATTACAACTTCCACAGGTGTTACATCCTGAGGAGGCAATCTCCCTCCACATTTGATCGATATCAGCATTATCATTGGACTGACTTACATGAAGTAGTTGAATCTTACTGGTATTACACATGTCGCCATAAGTCATGGTGCAATTCAGCTTCATTACAGTACGAATCAGTAAGGATACAGAATTCCTTGCTTGCCTTCCCAACAGAATCTATCCTTGCCTATAGAACAGATGTTATTAAGGATAGGTATCATTACAACTGGTCTGCAGCGCCGTGACTAATGACGGTGCATTCCCCATGGTGCCTCCTTATTTACAGAGAACCATCAACCATCATCCTAAAAAGCAGGGGCCTCTCGGAACTTACCCCTCCGGGCTTTCTTCTGACCTGCAGTTCTGAATATGACTGCTCTTTGTGAAACAAATTATTTAGAGGTGGAAAAAAGTATGGCTTTAGTGCATGTGCATCATTCCTCAGGTGGGGAGAGAAGTTCATCTCCATATGGATGGGTAATTACCTGAGGGCTTATCTGTACCCGAGAGGTGAGGGGGAGGGCCGGTTTTGCTTCTTTCAGAGCAGAGGAAAAAGATGGCCCTGGACTGCAGTTTGTAAGCAATAAATGGGTTTTAAACTTTATTTCTCTGTTTGACTGATTTCAGTTTTTAGAGATATTTTGCCCCGGGATTTCCTTTCGCTGGACTTACATACTTCTGAATTAATTCTCACTAATTGGGGGAAAAGTCAAATACCGTGTTTCATCTCACAGGCTTATACTGAGACGGGTTGTTGTCCTGTAGGAGGGCTCACCACCTCCTACAGGGAGGACACGTGGCATATAGAATAGTTCCTATCCCACCAACTGTACTATAGGATATATTTTATTTCTGCCTATTCTGGGGGTGAGGGCAGTCATAGAGCACCAGTGTAAAATCACAAGTTCCCCCTGAGAACATCTGACTTGGGAGGGCCACAAGATTCCCATAGGTGTGCCCCTCTGAGCCTCCCCAGCTTAGAGTGAGGGCCACTGTCCCATGGACATGTCAGCCTTCGTTTGTATTAAAATAGTCAACAGGCTCAGCATGCAGGCCCTTGCCCAACACTGGGCCCCAGCATTGTCCAGTCTTATTTGTTGATCCACTTCACTAAAGCCTCTTTATCTTGCCCGGCTGATTCCAATCCTCTGCCTTTCTCCTGGAAGACAGACTCCTTTCTAGTCTGCCTATTCTAGTTAATAAATCTTTTTCCTCCAAATGCTGCTCCTCATTAAAAACAAACCCCACTTTTCCAGAACACCTAGGCCGGCACCAGCTCTCCTGAAGCCCCTTTCTGTCTTGGGCCAGTGAAGTTTGTTTAATCCAACATGTGTGGTGTACTAAGCCCAGGTGCATTTAGGGTACGTCCTTTGCACCCAAAAATGTTAGGTCCCCATAAGGGGGACAGATGAGCAGCCATCATGCCTGTATGGGGTTTAGTTTTGAGCATGCCAATTGGCTTCCACATCCGTCCTGGTCTCTGGTGGGGCGGGGCTGTTCCCCAAGGAAACCCTGATGTGCTGTGCAAGGCCCACTGCTTTAATCCTATCAGAGATCCTTACTTTTTCCCTATTCTGTTTAATAGTTTTCCTTCCATAAAAATAAGGGTGCTCCTACACTGTTGGTGGGAATGTAAATTGGTGCAACTGTTGTGGAAAGCAATATGGAGATTCCTCAAAAAGCGAAAAATAGAAATACCATTTGACCCAATAATTTCACTCCTAAGAATCTGCCTGAAGAAAACATAATCCCTTATTCAAAAAGACATATGCACCTCTATGCTTATCTCTGCACTATTTGCAATAGGCAAGATATGGAAGTAACCTAAGTGTCCATTAATAGATGAATGGATAAAGAAGATGTGATACATATACACAATGAAATATTATTCAGCCATAAAAAAAAATGAAATCCTGCCATTTGCAATAACATAAGTGGATCTAGAGGGTAGTATGCTCAGTGAAATAAGCCAGACAGAGAAAGACAAATACCATATGATTTCACTTATTTGTGGAGTATAAAAACAAAGCAAAACAGAAGAAACAAAACAGCAGTAGACTCACAGACACTGAGAAGGGATTAGTGGTTCCCAAGGGGTAAGCCTCTGGTGGGTGGATGGAGAGGGTGAGGGGGATGAAGGGGCACAATAATTCACAATCACAATATAAGCTGGTCATGGGGACGGTAGTACAGCATGGAGAACACAATTAATAGTTCTGTAATATCTTACTACATTGATAGTGACCACATCAGAGTGGGTGAGGATTTAATAATATGACTAACTGTTGAACCACTGCACTGTATATATGAAACCAATGTAAGATTATATATCACTGATACTTTAATAAAAAAAGAAAAAAGGAAGGTACTAAAAGTTATCACACACACACACACACACACAGAGTAGCCAAAGAGTTGCCAGATTAAAGGCAAGGAGGACAGTTAGAAGAGGCTTAGGTTGATTTGCCTCATATTAATTCCTTTAAAAACAATTCACTGAAAAAAAGTTGATTTAATGATCCTTATACCCTTGGAACAAGGCTAATGTTTTAAGAACTTGTAATTGTGCTTTTTTTTTTTATGGATTTCTGTGTATATGGTTTTCCTTTTGTCAACCCAAGGTACCCATTCCTGGGGTTACACTAATTTGGTCCTGGGGGATTGGAAGAAGAAATGAAGAGGTTATTTTCCAGCTTCTGACATGGAAAATGGCGTTTTGAAGCAAAACAATAGACTTGAAGGCCAGGTTTTATGTGAGAAAGATTTTTCCAAATCCCTTTAGTTCCCATTTGGTAGAATAGACTCTCAGTGTGCAGAGAAAAATAGCTGTGGCGTGGGAGTTGGGAAAGAGGAAGCCCTCACGCAGGCTGGTGCCTGCCCTTCTGGCTGCAGAATGATGGGAAAGAGAAGAGTGAGAAGGAGGTGAGCAAATCAGATAGGCAGGCCTCCCATCTTTCGCCTCTGGCCTTGGGCCAGGAGCCTGAGAGGCAGATTCACATGCTAACCAACCCGGTAAGTAAGGTAAAAGCAAAGGTCAGAGGCACTCCTGCTCCCATTAGACCATTTAGACCCACTGGGATCTCTAGGAAGAGGCTGCTTCTTACCAATCGTCCTTTCCAGATGCCTCTGCAGACCCACCTGTGTCACAAGGTACCTCCACCCAGACCTCCGCTGTGTCAGCTAGGTGCTTTCCATCAGTACTCATGTCACAATGGTACCCCACTCCAAAACAGCCTTCCACCTCCATACACACACACAGCTTTCCTATGTGTCAAGAACCTCCTGACCCAGATAGACAAGGAAGCTCTTGGAAGACAAGTCACTGACCTAAGAAAGACAGGTATGGTAAAAAGGCCGCTCCGGTTAGGATGCCCAGTCTGCACACAGCAGAATGAAGGCATATTTGCAATCCCCATCGTGGCTGGGCTTCTCCCTGTTTCCTTCCCCCATGCAGACTAGCCCCACACAGACTAGCAGTAGACGGCAGAGACCTAACTGAAAAGTCTGAGCCGTGGTCTCCACAGTTTCCACATCATGCTAACCTAGCTGTGAAGCATAGCTAAGCAGAGAGGTGCTGAAGCGTAGCTCCTCGGCCCACTTCTTTTTTGCCGATTTACCTCCCAGTGTCTGTGGGTGCCTGGCTCCTAATTGCAAAACTACCTCCTGTCAAAGAGGTGAGAAGCTTGTTTTTCCTTCCTATAATGCCAGTTAGCTAACACAGATGGTCGCGCCACCTCCCAGGTGGATTTAGAAGGAACTGTGTGTACCAAATGGTGCTGCCCAGTCCTCGTCCCCGAGGCTGATTACTGTTTGTCTGGAGAGCCCAAATGTGCTGAGTGTGTCTGCTTGGCTGTCTTTCTGTCTCTGGAATCTCTTACCGGATGGCCTGTGGGGCTCATTCCATTCTGATTTAATGCTTATTCAATAACAAAGGTGTTTTCTTCCCTGATACCTTTGTGGGGAGAGTTTCTGGGTGGGAGAAGGTTTTGTTTTTAATTATCTTTTCCTAATGCGGGATATTATCCCTGGGGTTTCTGGCCACCCTTCCAAGCTTGACAGGAAGCCCTCAAGTCTGAGGGGTCGGCCACAGACTTCCTAGCATTTCCAGTGGCAGCGTCCTTCACGGCCGACAGAGGCCCAGGCCTTGACGGGACCCGCAGTACCCTCGCTGCCCCCGCTGGTCAGCGCCAAGGCTGGGTCCCCTGCCTCCACGGCCCCTCACCTTCCTCCCCCGATCTCCCTGTCCACCACCGCCTCCCAGACGAGGGGCCTCCTTCCTTCCACTGGTCCTCATAGCGCGTGTCTCCTCACTCGTGCAGCAGATATTTACTTAACACCCACTATGTGCCAGACACAAACAGATCCTTGTCCTCCCGGAGTTTACTTTTAGGAAGAAGGGAGGGAAAAAAAATGAGCAGTACGCATAGGAAGTGAGATCGTGAGAGCTAAGTTAAAAGACTCTAGACGCCGTGGGAAAGAAGAAAGTGTGCACAGAGTAAGGGTTCCGGCCTGGCAGAGTGAGCCGCCTGCAGCTTTAAAAGGCGGTCCAAGTGGCTGGTGGCCGCCATGGGGGAGGCCTTGGGGGGATGGGTGAAATACTGAAGGGGGTCAAGAGGTACATAATGTCAATTATGAAATAAATTAGTCTTAGGTATGAAAAGTACAGCATGGGGAATACAGTCAATAATATTGTGATAACTTTGTATGGTGACGGGTGGTAACTTCACTTAACGATGGTGAGCATTTCATAATGTAGGTAATTGCCGAATCACTATGTTGTATTCCTGAAAGTAACATGATTTTGTATGCCAATTATATTTCAACTGAAAAAAAAATCCTCACTAAAAATAGATAAATAAATAAACAAACAAGCAAATAAATAGAAGGCGGTCAAGGTGGGCCTCTTTAAGAAGGCGACATTTCAACAAAGTCCTAAACGGGGGACATGAGTTAACCCAGCAAATACGCAGAGAAGAGCATTCCAGGTGGAAGGAACAGACAGCATGAAGGCTCGTTTTAGGCGTTGCAGCCAGATTAATATTCCTCAGTATCATGAACCTGGCTCACAGGTTTCAACAATGCCCCACAGCCCATGGGATAAAATAGAAACTTCTTCACTGGGTGCCTAGGGTCCTCAGTGAGCTTTCTCCGAATCCCTCTGGTGGGGGGGCCTCCCGCTGCTGGCCCTCCTCCCACCCAGCGTTTCTTACCATTTGCTGGCCACCTTCATGTTTTCTCACCATAGCTATGTTCCACCTGCCTTTTACTTTATAACTTTAAAAATACTTACTCACAAATTACAGCAAATGAATACAAAAGGACACCTTACATTCATGACCTAAAATGGGAAATCAATATAATTTGCCATAGATGGCAGGCAATGAACAATAGATACAATAAAAACAATGTAAATATTTTACAAACTCAGGATAGGTTTCATTGCCTGCCAAAGGTGTTGATTCTGAGGCCAATTCTCTCTTTGTTAAAAAAGGAAATTCACAACCACTAAAGAAACTAAGAGCATTGTAGCAAAAAGCTAAGATGTGTTTCTCCTTATAGATACCTTTTTTTTAAAGTCTCTGATCTGATACGATTTAATTTCATGCACCTGTACCACCTGAAATGAGGGCATGCATTAATGTGCCCTGTATTTTGGTAAACATTGCATTGGCCCAAATAGATTTGAAGGAACATCTTTCCTGCACCTTATATTTCCTTTTGAGTTAAGACTTGGTTACTGCAATTCCTTTCCTCATTTGTCCCTGGAGTAGAAAAGTTATTTAGCTGATTAGTAAATTTAGATAAAATAAAAGGGCAATACTTGGCTCAGCGACTCTCTTTTTCCTCTGGGAAGCAACTCCAGCCTCTCTGTTGCATGCCCTCAGTGAGCAGGCTCCTTGCCCTGGTCAGACATTGCTTGTCCACTTAATTTAGAGATTCAACTAGCAGGCCCGTTTGGTACTCATGCTAAGCTACATACTTAAATGGATAATTTCCAAAAATTAAAAGGTAAAATCAGAATTCTTGATATAAAAATGAGCATGAGTTAGAGATTTTATTTAACTCACTAGTGAGGAAGCTGGTGAAGTGTTACAACCAATTCAAAGGAAGGCAAAAAAAGAGACATATTTATAGATCAGGATTATTTAAATGAATATGCAAATGGAAATAAAACTAGACAGAATGTATTTTTATATCTATAGGTAAGGACAATAATAATTATCCAGTGTATTTTTTTTTTGTTTGTAGAAAGGAATTATTTTGCTATGCTATCAGTTGTTTACAATTGAATAGAATGGTGAAATAGCTTCCATAAAATCGAAATCAGGGACCTGGAAAGGGATTTCATCAGCAAATAGAGCTGGCATTTTTAATTAGACTCTTGTCTAATTATTCAAATAGTTCAAATTCAGATGGGAATAGAGTTATTGACTGGCCTCCTCAAAAATCCCAAGATTTACTTGTATTCTCCTTGTTCTGGCTGTTAGCTTTGAATATTCCCATTCTTTAAGTTTTTGCTTTAAAAAAAAAATATATATATATACATATATTTGTGTGTGTGGTAAAATATTACATAAAATGTATCATTTCAGGTATTTGTAAGTGTCTGGTTCAGTGACACTAAGCACCTTCCTGTTGTTGTCCAGCCATCACCACCACCCATCTCCAGGAATTTTTATCAACCCAAACTGAAACTCTGTCTAGACACTAACTCCCCTCTGCCTCGTCTCCCCAGGGCCTGGCAACCTCACGTCTACTTTCTTTTCTCTATGAATTTGAAGGCTCTTCTTTTAACATCCCCGGTCACACCCCTCCCACCTGCCATACCTGGGTCACCCACCTTCTTCCTGGAACTCAGTTCCACCCTTCTTTCTAGTTTATCTCAAGACCCACCTGCACCCTGGTGCTCTCCCCACTGATTCCATCCCCAGGAGGGGTGGTGTACCCCTTTGGCTCCCAGGGACTCTACTCTGTGGGGTACCTTTTGATAGTGTTGCTTCTCTGCTGTTGCATCTCTGTGAAGAGACTCTATCTCCCTGAGTAGATTTGCAGCTCTTAAGGGCAGCAGCCATGATTTTTTTACCTCCTAGCCTCCTCCATAGCTCAGGGGAATAGAATCCATCCGGCCAACCCTAGAGAAATGCCTGCTGATGGTAAGGATGATAATGAGGGCAGAGATCATAAGGAAGTGTATTGCTGGCACACTTCAACAGGTGAAGTGGGAAGTTAACCAAGTAGTCCCTTGAGAAAGGGAATGAAGGACCAGGAGAGTACAGAAATTCTTCCTGAGAATCCCACCGTTTTCAAGCAACCCAATGTTAAGTTAATTGAACAAGAAGGCCATTAGACTGAGGTGCCCTTAGCATCTTAGTAGCCTACCCACACAAACCCAAACGTAAGCCTGTAATGCCTCAAGGTCAAAACTTCGAAACTTAAGAACAGCCAATCACAAACTGCCAACTGGGCTTTCTCAGATAATGCAACTGCTTCAGCTGACATGGGTCCAGTTAGCTTTTGAAAGACCTCAGTGCTCTGCTTCCGCATCTTCTCTATACAACTCTTTCTTAGGCTCCTGCGCAGCACTCTTATTTCTGTGTTGGTCCTGCCAGATGCCAATCAATTTTACTCACATAAACCCTTGAAATTTTTCATATGCCCAGTTTATCTCTTAACACCAAGAATAAAACCAAGACTAGCAGAGAAAACATTGCATCAAGAATAGATCAAGGGAGACCAGTCTAGAACACTGAAACTAATTGGGTACTTGTAAAGGCCATGGGGACACCAGAAGTTACCCAAAGACAGGGCCTGAATATAATTTAGGAGAAGGACATTTCCAAAAAGCATTAGTGGGGTTCCTCCAAAGGCCAATTCAAACTTTTAACAGCACTATCCATCCTGTCCTTGGGCTCAGGGTTTTCAGATGACTCATTTAAAACATGTGTATTTTTTTTTCTCTCCCTCTGTGTCTTTTGAAAGACCTCGACTTTACAGTAGCCAGGTCCTAATGTCTCTTATTTGTGCAAAGAGAAGCCTTTTCCTTGGTGTACAAGCAATACTGCCTAAAATGCCTGATTTCCTTTACTGGTGCTTTGACTCCCGACATCTGTTTTGTCCTTGTGGTATTTCTAAGTGTTGATGTGCATTAAGATCCTTTTCTTTGTGAAACCTGTTTTCCAATATTTTACCACCATCATAAAAAGGAGAACAGTGATTAACTACATTTTATTTTGTAGACATGAGGAAAGTCAAGTGCAGTTCTGAAGGCTTGGGGAAAGCCAGGCCAGCTTTTCTTCCCGTGCTTCTACTATTAAGAGACGCACAGTGTGAATGGTATGCTAACCGCCATGACAACAACCCTGCATCACATTCATGAACTTTACAAAAACCTGCTCCATTTCAAGGGAAATTATTTTGTAAAGTTAAATTATGAAATGTACAGAACTTGCTGTGCGGTTCCCTCATTCAACTTTTACTCTCCAATTCTCATTTAATATCATTCTTTTACATTTAATGTCTTTATTGAAAGGGTCATTGTTATTCTTTAATTAAAAATCTGCTCATGAAGAAGGAACTTAAGTGTCCATCAATAGAATAGTGGATGAAGAAGATAAGGGACATACGTAAATGGAATATCATTCAGCCATGAGAAGAAAAGAAATCCTTCCATTTGCAACAACATGGATGGATCTAGAGGGTGTTATGCTCAGTGAAATAAGTCAGGCGGAGAAAGACAAATACCATATGACTTCACTTATCTGTGGAATATAAAAACAAAACAAAACAGAAGGAACAAAACAACAGTAAACTCGTAGACATTGAGAAGTGACTAGTGGTTACCAAGGGGGAGGGGTTGGATCAGGTTGGGGCGAAGGGTGGGGCAGACAATAATTTGCAATTACAATATAAGCTGGTCATGGGATGGTAGCAGCATGGAGAATATAGTCAATGATTCTACAACATCATTTTACGTTGATAGACAGTAACCACACTAGAGGGGGTGAGGATTTGGTGATGTGGGTAATGAACCACACTGCCTTGTACATCTGAAACCAACGTAAGATTGTAACACATCAACAATACTTCAGTAAAAAAAAAATCTGACAAACTCATTTACAATTAGGCACAAATGGGTGAAAATCCCCTAAAATATTTTCTCCTCAGCAGGCCCATATTTAACAAGAATCAAGTTTTTCAATCCTGTGCTTTGTTTAAAGCTCTAAATAGAGAGATACACTCTGTTCCACACTGAGAAGATTCAGCATTCTTTCTGAAGTCAACTGTGCATTCAATGTAATTCCAAATTTTAAAAATTCCACCAAGGTTTTAAAGAACATGGCAAGTTCATTACAAGTTCATCTTGAAGAGCACATGCATATAAAAAAACAAAAAATATTCAAAAAAGAATGAGGACTTTCCCTACCTGATGCCAAAATACGCTATAAATCTACAGCCACTCAAAAGACATGATGCTAGCTCAGGAACATAAAAGAAACCTAAGAAGGGACCCACATCTATATAAGGTGATATGAGAAAGATGAGCGGCTTAATAAAGGAACCAAGGCATTTGGTCATTGATTTGGGGGGGAAATATAAGACAACTGTGGTTCTTACCCAGCACCCACTTCCTCGCACACTCTGGTATCACCAGGAAAAGGAGTGGAAGGTGGACATGGGTCCCTACTTGCCTCCATCCCCTCCCTCACCCAGGGTGGGTCAACAAGATGCTCTTACCCTGGGATTTGAGTCTTGGGTGAGGGATTGATTTAACTCAGAAATAGCCTCCCTCTTACTCATGTCTTTTCCAAGCTCATTTCTCCAGCTTTCTGATCAATTCTATAAACTCCTCTCCTTGCAATCCTTTTTTGACTGATCAAGTTCAAAAGAGGAAGAACACCAACTGATAGATTGACACCCACAGTGCAAACAAAGTAACTTGTAGGTACTGAAGGTGTTCAGAGCTTGTCACTCCTAAACATGCTGCTTTGGCATATTAACTATTCTGAGTTAAAGGCACTTGGAAAAGAGCAACTACAAGAAAACACACTGAATTTCCTTTTTTTTTTCTTAAAAGCGGGAGATGAAACTCCTCTATGAAGGACTGTATCTTTTTTTTTTAAAGACCTAACTATGAACTAAACATTTTCCCAAGTATATCACATTTATTAAGTTACTGAATCTTGTTGTGAAAATTAAGACAATAGCCTAGACTGAAACTTTTTTGATTTTTTTAAATTGAAGTATATTCAGTATACAACATTATACTGGTTTCAAGTATAAAACATAGTGTTTTAACAGTTGTGTACATTATTAAATTTTCACCCCAACTAGTGTAGTTATTGTCAACACAGAATGACGTTACAGAACTATTGGGTATATTCTCTATGCTGTATGATTGAAATTTTGTGCCTCTTTAGCCCCTTCATCTGTTTCACCCACACCCCCAACCCCTCCCCCAGGGTAACCACTTCTCAGTGGCTATGAGTTTACTGCTGTTTTGTTCATTTCATTTTGTTTGGTTTTTAAATTCCACATGCACATGAAGTCATACGGTATTTTCACAGACTGAAATATTTTTAAATTCAGCTTTTGTTGTTTAATAAAAAGTCTGCCAGCAGGTAGAAATGAAGCAAATACATATTGCCTCAAAGTTGTCAACATGTAAATCTTTCATAATCTCTTTATTTTTATATGAATTAATCCAAGACTGGGCTTTCACTTCTACTTTCCAGAAATTGTTTTGGGATCCACAGAGGAAGGCGCCCTTATGCTCATATGTGAACAAATTCATAGAATACATTTTGAAAAGGAGTGACTGGGTGGAACTACAGGCAGGGTCAAACACACCTGTGAACAGAGATCCAGGTCGACATTTGAGAAGAAAGCGGCTCACAGTAGCTCCCTATGACTTTACGTATTTTGATATTTAAATGATTTTTGATGAATATGTGTTACCTTAAAAAATGTTTAACCTTTTTGTAGGTCACATGTTTAAAAAAAGACTAAGCTAGAAAGGTAGACAGTGAAAAACATTCCTTTGAGCATTACTTCTCATCTGTTCAGCTGCCTGCACCATAAACATAGGTATTCTTCCCAAATAAGAGACAAGCAAAATGTGTACATATTTTATATCCCCTTTTTTATATAAAAGTAGCATGTCACACCCAGAATTCTATAGCTTGCCTTTTTCATGAACAATATCTCTCAGAGACATTTTTATATCAGTATAAGCAGATTTCTGTTCCATCATAAGAACAAGCCATTAGGTATAGTGGAAAGTTAGATTACATATTATGTAATATTTAGTATATTATATTTATCATATCATATCATATCATATTACCAGTTATAGCCTGTTCACAGACATCTGGGTTACTTCTAATCTTTAGCTGTTTCACATGATGCTGAGATAATTAGCCTTTTACACGTATCCCTTTACATGTGTACAGGTATATTTTGAGGAGTGAACATTTGTAATTTTGAAAGATGCTGCTTTCCTGCCCTTCACAGGAGTTGTACCAATCTGTGTTTCCCCAGCAAGATCTAAAGTTGCCAGCTCCCCCCAGACTCACCTGACAACACCGCAAGGTCACCAAAAGTTACTAGACTTGTACATTTTTGCCAGGTTGATAGATGAGAAATGAGACCTTGGTACAGTTTTAATTCGCATTCCTCTTATTATGAGAATCTTTTTCCTATATTTAAGCACTGAGCATCTTTTTCATGTTTCAGGGACACTTATATTCCTTTCATTTGAACTAGTTGGTTACTTCCTTCTTCCCCATATTTTTACTGAGTTCAACTTTTTCTTATTGATTTTAGAAATGTTCTATAGTTTTGGAAATCATCGTTTTTTCCTGAGATATGAATTACAGATATTTTTCCAACCTGTTCTTACCATTGGCTTTCATATTTTTTTCTTACTCTTTTATTCGGAAAAAGTTAAACCAGACAGAAGAGTTGGAAGAATGGTACAACAAACCATTAGCCCTTTGCCCGGCTTACCATTTGTTAACAGTTTGTCCAACTGGCTTTGTCTCCCTCTTCTCCATAGAAACGCATGTATGTACGTAACTATGTCTTTATCTACAGACTTTTCTCTGAATGATTTGAAAATAAGTTGCAGACATCCTGACACTTCATGTCTAAATGCTTCAGCACATATCTCCTGAGGGCAGACATTGTCCTAATCATACTGACATTATTACATGAAACCTAACATAGACACAATAATATTATCTAATACACAGAACATGTATATAGATTTTTCCAGTTGTCTCAAAAATGTCATAGGCTCTTTGGAGGGGATGAGGTGGGGCTGCAATCCAGGATCCCAGGATCCATTGAGGTCATACATTGGCTTCTTCGGTGTCCTGTAATCCAGAACAATCTTGCCCCACCTCCCCTTCTTTGTAAGTGACATTGAATTGTAGAGCTCAGTCCAGTTGTCTTGTAGAATGACCTGCCATCAGGAGATGTCTGATTGTTTCTTCTGGTTAGAGCCAATTTAATCATTTTTTACGAGACTGCAGCATGGATGATGTTTCTTCTCCCACTGGATAATGAGGGGACCTACACATCAGTCTGTTTTATTTTCAGCAGTGCTGGTTAAAGTAGTGTCTGCCAGATTAATCTGTCGTAAAGGTGCTTTCTTCTTTATGTAATGTAATAACTCAAAACAGTTAAAAGTAAAAAGTTTTCAGGCCTACCCAACACCTTTTGACTGTCACACCTGTTTCCATACTGTGTAGATGAAACAACATTAAATCAATTTCTGCCAGATTCTTTAAGGAGATGCATGAGGTCTAACTTTTCTTGCGTTAATGCTGACTGTATTTTCCACCTAGACTTTTTCTCTTACATTCTTAAATGGTGGAATTTCCCAGAAGCTACATGATGTCACTGTTTTGACAACAAATGTAGTAAGTATTGTGTATCTTTGTATTTTGAAAACTTCTTGGTTTTAATGTCTAATATGGTAGATATCAGTGGACATAACCCACATAAACAAAAGCTCTTTGGGGTGCTAAATAACTTGTAATAGCATGAAATGTCCTTATAAACATGGGAATCTCTGCCTTAGAGTCACATCTCACTGGTCCCTCTTAGAACCCAGGCCTACAGCTTGATAAGCTTTAATCATACCATGATGGGTATAAAAACTTATATTCGATTTAAAATCAAATGATTCAGGGACACTTTCTAGTGCCCCCAAAACCACATTATGTATTTCACTGTCCACTTCACTAATGGATGGGATTAATTGTATCTGCTCTTTTTCTAGAAATGTGTACAATTCCTCAGGAGGCCAGAATATATTTCTCATACCACCACCACCCCACTCACTCATCCTTTAACCCTCCTTACAATTAAGATGTTCTCAAATTCTTGAAGCAATATTATTCCTACCCCATGAGAAGGCAGTAATGGGGTCTTGGACTGACACTAGCTTGGGACTGAAGGTTCAAAGCATAGTGTTAGTTCTGACAGTTACTGTCTATATTATTTTGGGGAAATAACTTCCTAATTTGAAAATCATAGTGTTAGATGAAAGGCTTCCTTAATTCTATTACAGTCCACATTCTGGGATCTGCTCTAGTTTCATTAATGATAGAATAGCAATAGCATCTATTTCCTTTTTGGAAGGAAGGTTGCACATCAGACAGTATTAGTATAAAATCAATTCCAAACATTTTGAGACTCAGTGATGGTTGGCCTTTCTTCCTTGAGTTTACAACCACCAGATGGATATTGACCCACAAGTGGTCAGGACAGTACGTTAAAGAAATACGAAAAGCAAAGGGAAAAAGTGAAAGGCGGTATTATGGCACCATCTTCAGGCGAACTTGTGAATGACAATGATTTGTTTTAAATTTTAACTAGTCCTCATTTCTGCTGGGCCTTATTTTCAGATGGCCATCAAAAGCTAACAAATTGGAAATTTTAGAGGGAGACTCTAGCTTCTAGTTTCTGCTTCAGTATAACTGTAGCACTTTGGAACCATATAAAGTCAAAAGTATATTCCCTGTGTTGAGGCCCCTGCAGGATGTCACCCAACTGGAGTCCTAGCTGTACCCCAGGAGTTGGTCCCAACCATCCGTCAAGTCAGTAGATTTGGGGTGATGTGGCATATGGATTATAAAATTCCGTGGTTATGCGCTCACTTCACTCGTTAGTGAGTACATCCCCTGTCCAGGGTGCTGAGACTCTGGATCCCATGACAGACAGACAGACAGACGGACGGACAGACAGGGATCCCTAGGAAAGGTTATTGATGTAGTGGATCAGTGTGACCTTCTGCATGATGTTCCGAGGGTTCAAATCTCTTCAGGCATAACTAACATAGCCCTGGGGCAAAAATGTGAATGTGTATTATGAATTGCAAAGAAATGTATAATGCAGCTGCAAACTGTTTCTGATCTCCTTTTCTGACAGGGATAGAAAAGGACGCATTCCATTCTCAATTGTGGTTGCTTCCAACGTACAGGAGGCTGTGTGAGGCTGTGTAAGCCTGCTCCAGCAAGTGTTCCACATCTGCCCCAATTTGGGCCTGCTGCTTGGGTGAGCTGCTAGTTGTCTCCTCCAGGACCCACCTGGATTCTTCAGGAGCCAGACACGTCAATTACATGGAGATAGCGGAGCACTAACCCACTGGTTTTCAGATCCCTAAGGTAGCACTAACTTGGGCCATCTCTTCCTATGCATTCCATAATCACCTCCCCTCACTGCCCCCATATTCCCCTCCCATCCAAGATGAACTATGTGCAGCATATGTATTTCACGTGTTCTCTTCATTAGGTGGATGAGGACAGTTTGGGACAATGCCACTTGGGTTCCCCGCTGAAAGCTCTCAGCCCCAAGGCTTGCCTCCGTCAGTCATCGGCTGGGAGCCGCCCCAGGAAGGGCCATGCCCATGAGTGAGAGGGCTTCAAAACATGTTTGAAGGGATGACGGTCCCTGTTGACAGCACTGCCAGCAGCTGGAGAAATGGGCTCTTGGGCTGGGAGTCCAAGCTGTGCGCAGAAGCACCTTCCAAGTGTGAGAGCGTGCGACCAGGACACGCAGAGCATGTGCTCCAGCAGGTGAGCACAAGGGGGGGGAGGAGGGAGTGGGAAACTGAGGCAGAGGCAAAACCAAAGTGAGGGCACACTGTCTGGACTGCGGGCGGCAACAGGGGCTGGGTTTTGCCAGCACCCCTCAGCGGCGCACAGCTGTCGCCTCGGAACTGGGGCCTGGGGTGCTTGTCCTCGGCTCCCGACCTCAGTTATTGGAGGACCGTCACCAGATGCGTTGACTCCCCGAGCACTTCTGGGCTGCACTTACAGGAGCTGTCAAGACCCCCACCCTTCGGAGAAGGCAGAAACACAGAGACCCAGGGCACAGGCGAGGTGCAGGTAGGCGTCTGAAATCGGAGGCACAGGGACACCAACATCTACCGCTACTCTGTTCACGTGTCCGTCTGTTTCATGATATCAGTAAGCTTCACATTTCACCATCTGCTGATGTCCCTTTCCGAACCTTAAACATTAAATTGGCCGTGCCTTGGAAAGGAGTATTGAGATGTAGCCTAAGAAGAGAAAACCAAAGAAAGAAGAGAAAGAAAAAGAAAAGAGCATGGAGAGAAGGATGGAACCTTCCAAGTTGGGAAGATGTCTTGTTTAGAACGGCTGGGGGAGGCAGGTTCCCCAGAGAAGCACCAGAATCTAAGCATCCCCAAACTTTCTTATCAGATTCATGCCCTGGGTACCTGTTGCAGGATGTACTTGGCCCCAGTGGCCAAATTCAGGCCTTCCACCATTTATGAAAACTAAATTTGTTTAATGTGGTATATTGCTCATATTACGTTTTAAATTTAATATGATCTCAAATGGACTCTTTCGATTTTTGTTTTGCATGCTTCTCCACTAATGCGGTTGGGGTTTATTTTGTTGTTTTCTTCTGGAAGAGAAGAAACAGGGTGAAAATAACTGATGATCTTTATAAAGCAACAAATTTAGAAAGGCAGACTTCTTGCTTGCTGATATATAGAGTTATGATAATTTTTTTTGCCTTTTCAAAAATTGTGGTAAAATACATAGTGCATCAAACTTACCATCTTAGCCATTTTGATTGTACTTAACTCTACAGTCTGAGAGCATTAAGTACGATCACATTATTGTGCTGCCATTCTCTAACCTTGCAAAACTGAAATTCTACCTCCATTAAACAATGACTCCCATTTTCCTCTCACCTGGGCCCTGGAGCCCACCATTCTACTTTCTGTCTTAATGAACTTGACGTTCTAAGTACCTCACAGAAGTGGTTGCATTTCTGTGTCTGGCTTATTTCACTTAATGCAGTGTCTTCATTCATTCACATCGTAGCAGAATTTCCATCCTTTTTAAGGCTGACTTACATTCCATACACTGCATGTATATATTTTGTTATTCGTTAATCCATTGATAGACAATGGGGATGCACTCCCCTTTTGGCAATTGTGAATAATGTGCTGTGAACATGGGTATACAAATATCTCTTCAAGACCTTGCTTTCAATTCTTTTGGGTACATATCCACAGATATATACTGGATCATATGGTAATTCTATTTTTAAGTTTTTGAGGATCCACTATACTGTTTTCCACAGTGGCTGCACCATTTTACATTCCCACCAACAGTGCTCAAGGGTTCTTGAGCACATCCTCACCAACACTTGTTATTTTCTGTTTTTGTTTTATTAAAATATAAAAGTCGTTCTAGTGGGTGTGAGGTGTATCTCATTGTGATTTTGATTTGCATTTCTCTAAGGATTAGTGATGTTGAGTATCTTTTCATATGCTCATTGGCCATTTGTATGTCTTCTTTGGAGAAATGTCTATTTAGGTCCTTGATGCATTTTTAAATCGAGGACTTTGTTGTTGAGTTGTAGGAGTTCTTTATATTTTCTAGATATATATGATTTTTCTCCCGCTCCATGGGCTGCCTTTTCATTATATTGATTATTTAATGAAATTATTTAATGAAATTATTTTTGATGCAGAGTTTTACATTTTGATGTAGTCCAATTTTATCTATTTTTTGTTTTGTTGCCCATGCTTTTGGTGTAGCATCCAAGAAATCATTGCCAACTCCAATGTCATGAAGCTTTCCCACTGTTTTCTTCTAGATTTTTAATAGTTTAGCTCTTTGATTCATTTTATGTTAATTTTTTATTTGGTGTAAGGTTAGGATATGGGGTTTTCTCAACAACATTTATTGAAAAGACTGTCCTTTCCTTATTGAATGATCATGGCTCTTTATTAAAAATCATTTGACAATATGCACAAGGGTTTATTTCTGGGATTTCTACTTTATTTTGTTGGTCTATATGTCTGTCTTTATGCCAATAGTACACTGATTCCATTACCATAGTTTTGTAAGAAGTTTTGAAATCAGGAGATGTGAGACCTCCAAATTTGTTTTTTTTCAAGTTTGTTTTGTTTATTTGGAGTCCTTTGAGACTCCATGTGACTATTAGAACAGATTTTTCTATTTCTGCAAAACAAATTAGTATTTTAATTTGCATTGAATCTGTAGATCACTTTGGGTAGTATTTTTATCTTAGCTCTATTAAGTCTTCCAATCCATGAGCATCTTATCTTTCCGATTATTTGTATCTTGTTTAATTTCTTTAGCAGTGTTCTTAGTTTTCCATGTACAGGTCTTTTGTTTCCTTGGTTAAATTTATACCTAAGTATTTTACTCTTTCTGATTTATTGTAAATAGAAGCATTGTGTCAGAACAGTGGGCCCCATGACAATAGAGTCAGCTGACTATCATAAATTGCACCACTCAGAAGCTACGGCCTTGAAGCAATGGTTTGCAGAAGGCTTGGTTAAAACACCAACTTTGAGGCAACACTCTGTGAGAACAGGCACCACCCTCCATGCTGCAGTATGTGCACTGAATCAAAGACCTTTCATATGGAGCTACCTCCCCAGTAGGAAGAATTTATTGGTCTGTGAACCGAAGATTAGAGCAGCGGTGTCTCTACTTACCATCATTCCCAATGACCCACTGGAAGAATGTGCATCTTGCCCCTGAAACTCTAGTTTTGGAAGTGCTAGAGATCCTGGTCCCTGTGGTGACACCTTTTCAGGAGCAGTGAGAGTCCCACTGAACTACAAGCTATGCCCGCTGCCTGGATATTTTGAGCTCCTTGTAACCAGGGAATGGCAATGAAACAGGAATTGTCATCTTGCAAGGGTAACTTATCGCGCCCGCTTCCCGTGGGTCGAGTCGACGCGATCACAGGAGACCTGGTTCGGTTTCAGTCAGCTTTAATTTCTTCTCACAGGCGGTGTTACAGAAAGATTGCAGCTTGCACGCAGGCAAGTATGAGTTAGAGCTCTTTTAGTTTCCCTCTAATTTCATTCCTCTGGTCTCTACATGCTGGCTTGCTGGCTTCTCCTTCCTACTATTAACTACCGCTATATATATGTTTCCTAGACCAATCAAAGGGGAGAGCATGCGTGAGCTTTAACTCTATTGGCGACAGGGTGGAAATCATGCAGTGTGCACGAGCACGGAACTACTTATAAGGTCTGGGAGGGGGATTCTCCTACTCGGCAGAGCTGATGCGTGGGATGTGCCATTACCGGATGTGAGCGCCATCTTAGAAGGGCTGGGGTCCCTCGGACCTCCACAAGTGATGATCTTTTTGAAGACTCCTGGGTTCGCCTAGCATGCATTGTGTTGCATTCATCTCACTCTCCTTCCACAGGGTTACAATACCTCTAGATAGAGAAGATGCGGTATGGTGGACAGCAGCCTGGATTAGGAGTTAGAAGATCTCAAATCCCTCTTCCTGTTACTTCCTAATCACATGACTTGGGACAAGCCACTTGCCTTCTGTGAGTCTTAGTTACCTCATGCATGAAAGAGGGGTAATACTAGCTTCTGGAACAATGTAAGAAACAAATTAATAATACTATCCTTACAAGGTCTGGGAGGGGGATTCTCCTACTCGGCGGAGGGGATGCGTGGGATGTGCCATTACCGGATGTGAGCGCCATCTTAGAAGGGCTGGGGTCCGACCTCGGCCGCGGCTCGGACCTCTACAGTAACTGACCCTGATCATTAGGAGGTGAAAGACTGTAGTCACACTGTGAGGACAAGAGAGCCAGTGTGAGGCCCCCGTGGCCCACTTGGACCACCTGTGGCCTCCCTTGCCCAGCCGTGATGATAAGCAGAGAAGTACAGCAACCTTCTTGAGAAGAACATACTGACCACAGTGCAGGACTCCCAGGGATGAGATCAGGATAAGCCTCAGACACCTGCAGAGGTGAGGGAGAATCTAGAATAGATAGAGGAAGAGGGAAATGAGGAGTGGCAACAGCAGGGGGCTGCTTTTCATGCTTCTATACTTTCTGCTCCTAACTATCCCCTGGGGAGAGAGGCCCACCGGAATGTCAGAGGAGCGACTCCCAAATGTAAATGAAGCAGATTTGAGCAGCATAATGGTGGGATCATGGAGGTGGATATGAAGATTCCCGTTAAAGCTGAGACTTTTTCCAGCTTTGGGGAATGCTGTGAGCAGACAGCCTGCAACCATCGGATCCTTTGGAGTTGGCCTGCAGAGAGCTGCCTTAACCAAAGTCATGTCCTTCCTGGGACAGCTCACTTCCAAAGACTGTTCACCACACGGGTGTGAAAGCCCAACCACTCGGGCCGAATGTCAGACAACTCTGAAAGGTTGTCTGAGCACCAGATTTCCCAATGGGATTGACCAAGGTTTTTTTGAACCTGCAATGTGGTTCAGTTTGACGCCTCCCTCTTCCCAATCCTTCTTTCTTTCCTATTCCTTCCAAAAGCATTAAATAAATATCCTAATAAATATCCTGCCTGCCAAACTCTGTCTGCTCCCAGAGAGTTAGCTGCAGCACCCATCCTGGTAACTGGTAAAGTGACTCTAATGGATAGTTTTGATTTTCTTTTTCCATTGGCATTCAATGTCTCCTTTGCATTCAGTCAGCGCCTCAGTTGGTTGAGGGTCTAGTGGGGTAACCCCAAAATTTATTCCTGAAGCTTTGACAATTTAACCTTTTTTGTATGCTGTCGTTTTGCATTAACTTCTTCCTTTGGATGTGAAATTAAGAGGCACCCTGGGGAATCTCCTGGGTTCTAGACATAGTCCTCGGCAGATTGTATTGTATTGTCAAAACATGGTTATACCATTGTCTTTTATCTCTCATGCTCCTCTTCGTTGTAACCTTGTCACTCCTCCATTAACAGGTGAAGACTAACTTCCCTCTCCTTGAATCTGGATTGGCCACAATGACTCACTTGTAATCAATAGAGAAGACAGAGGTCATGCTGTATGACTTCAGTGATCAGGCTGCATGTAGCCCTGTAGCCTCTGCCTTGGGGCAGTTTAGTGCAGCAGCAGATAACCAGAACTTTCTCTCTGCCCCTACTATGGAAGAACAACCCAATTTCTTTTTGGTAATCAGGATAAACCAACCACAACAAATATAATAACCTCTTATTTTCTCTGATGGCTTAGCAGCATAAGTAGCCCAAAGTGGGGGCCAGATGACAGCCTAAATTTCCAATTAAATGGATCCATGTGTGTCTCATGGTGGAAGAATTCCTTCCCTGGGAGTTAAAGCCTCCAAATCAGCAGAATCTGAAGTTGTGAGGAAGGGAAGCAAAAATTCTGTGAATGGCTTATTAGGTATCACAGAGAGTAGCCCTTCTCTCTTTTCCCTTTTGATTATGGAGTCTGTGTATCTAGAAGAAACAGTACCAAATATTGGCTATTCATTTAAAGCATTAACTTGATTCTATTAGAGAAAACCCTTTCTTTTTGGAGTATTGTCTCCAAATTGATATCATAATTGGGTCTTCAGAAGGTCAGTCCACCATTTTATCAAGCTTCTGCTGGTAAAGCCAGTGGATTCCATGTGCACAGATATATTGCTGCATTCTTTTTACTATTAAATTAACTAAGTGATTGGAGGTAACACTGTAAAGAACACCATCATTGTAAATAAAGCATTCTTAAATTGAGGATAGCAATGCTATAAGAAGCATTGTGTGCAGGGAAAGCACTTTTATATACAAAAATACACCTCTTCTCATGAGGACAAATCTCTGAAGCCTTTGCAATGGTTATACTGGTATGACCAAGTGATGCCTCTCTTTTTTGGCATTTGGCATCATCTTTCACTTTGGGGGAGGTATTTTAATGTGCTAAAAATTACCAGACCCTCAGAAATGTAACCAAGTTGATGAGCACTGAATTTTATAGGGTTAAAGTCCTACCATGTGGCACTTAGGTCTCTAAGGCATCCAAGATCCTTGTCACTTACACTCTTCAGATTCAATCAGCATGTTTCCTCAATGCAGTGGACCAGTGTGATATTTTGTGGGATACCAGGACAACCAAGATTTCTGTAAATTAGATTATAGCAGATAGGAACCTGACAACCTTGGTATAGCAAAATGTGAAAGTTTACTATTGCACCAACCAGGTGCAAGGCAAACTGCTTCTGGAGGTCATTGCAATTTAGTAAACAGAAAATAGCATTTTCTAGATCAATAGGTGTAGACTCAGTGTCACATGCTAGATTTCTCCAGTAGAGTTACCACATCTAGAGTAACAGTCGCAACAGGAGTCACCATCTGATTAGGCATGCGATGAATGACAATCATCCTCTCCCAGATCTACCAGCCTTCCACTCAGGCCAATTAGACAAGTTAAATGGATACATGATAGGAATCATCACCCCTGCCTTTTTAAAATCTTTGCTGTTGGCACTAATCTCTGCAATCCCTTCAGGGAGTCAGTATTATCTACTATTTTTAAAACTTACCATTCAATGTTGAAACCACAATGTTCATGTGAAACCTTCATAAGGTTGTGCATCAGTGATACTTTAATAAAAAATTTACTAGTCAAGCACGAAGAAAAAATTTCGGGGTCTTCCTCTTGGTTCTTCCTATCATAACAGCCCTCATTCAACGGATCAAATATAAAGCAGGGATTCTTCTAGATGATGGTTATGCATGTATCAGCTACACTAGGAGTTGGCAAACTATGTTGTGGTTCAGATCTGGCCCACGGTTTTTGTATGTTAAGTTTGAGTGGAACACAGTTATGCTCATGCATTTACACACTGTGTATGGCTGCTTTCGTGCTATAATGACAAAATTGAGTAGTTTTAACGAACCATATGGCCTGCAAAGCCTAAAATATTTATTATCAGAGCATTTGCAAAAAGCCTGCCAACCCCTGAATGAAAACATTCAAGAACTAGAGTAATAATAGCAAGATTGGTCCATGGACCCACTGTGTGCATTGAGATGGATAAGGTCAAAAACTCCATTTACCACCATAAGCCCCCACTTTGAACTGTGAACCATAGTGGTCTGGTCTATCGATCTCCCAGAATTAGCAGTAAGTCAGTCAGTATCTAGTGAGCTACAAAAGGTAAAGATACTGCAGCCAGGTATTTCCCTTTCTCCATGCATGGTGCCCCTTCTAACGATCACAGATCTGTTTGAGGAAGGCTTGGAAGAAGAAATCAACATTTGCTTATGACTGTGTTTCTGGGTCTTTCTCAGCCTCCCCTTCAACAAGGGCTCCAGGCCTAATCTCTGGTTTGGATCTGAAAACTGGGTGAGAGGCTGTGACACCCCACTGTGGCCACTCAAGTCAGGTTTCTGGTCATCAGACCTAGTGTTTTTCTTGTAATGTAGATTAAGTAATATTTAAGTAAGCCATTATTATTATATTCTTTTTTTTTTTAAGGACATTCCTAAGGCAATGTGAGCAATTAGCCTCACCGAGGATCTCTTGCGTGTCAAAACATTCTGATTGACACTGCATCACTGTTGCCTGTTAGGGTATTTGTACCCACTTTGATTCGGGTAGTAAGGTTGGCTCTCATATCCCACTGAAACTAGGAAGCCCATTTCAATGGCGGCATCGCCCACTGTTGCTTCTCTGCAGAGGACAGCCTTCCTCTTCTCATCGGCATCTCTGGGGTCCTGATGCTCCCACTCAATTCCATACTGTGGGAAATAAAGTGTCCTTTGATTTCTCTATGCTTCTGCAAATACCCTAGCTTCTCAAGACACAGCAGAAAACTATGATGTATATAAAGTTTTCTCACTTCTTTCAGAAATATTTCACTCTTCACATACTGTGAACATTAGTTCTGTAGCGGTTTGTCCACTTAACTCCTCTGATCTGAGAGGATAATACACTATTATCTTCCCAAGAGGGTCAAACGGTTACAGCCTGGATTCTGTCCCTCAGCTAAGCCCCAGGGTGCCCGGGAAACTGAAGCACTACCTCCCTAGGAATTTACACGTCAAAAGAGGTGACGCTTGGAATTTGGAGCCATCTCTGGGTCCTGACAGTGAGATTCACCTGGATAAATACATCTGGTCCTTGGAAAGATGCACTTACATTCCAAAAGGCTAAAGTGGACATCTAGGGCCCTTTCCAGTCTCAAAAGAGAAAAACTTTTTTCTCTCCTTTTTGGGTGGGGAGGGAATGGCTGTCTCTCTTATATCTAAAAAGAGAAAATGCATTGTTCTCCATGCTTTGTCTGTGGGGTGTATCCTGTCACCCACATAGTAAGCTTCTCATTACACCAGAGCATTGCACCACTTGCAGGACTGAGGTGTGTGGGACTGATGTTACAATGATACTGTGGCTTATGATCTGGTTGTATCAATAAAGATCTGTTTTCCCTGACCCAGTGCCTGTGTTTCCATCATATGTAAGTATGTAGTGTCTATAACTGTGCAAGTGGGGTAACATCTGAGGCCCTTCACAGTTCATAATAAAACGCACAGTAAAGGGAGTGACCCCCAGGACCTCTTTCCCCCTTAGCCTTTAGGCTCTTCTGCATTACACCAGGGAGATTTGATATCTTAATTGTATTGAATATAGACTACCATGGGACCCAAGTTTTAACAAGCCACTCCTAGATGCTCAAGCTAACACACCACATTCAGAATCCCCAGTAAGTGCCCCCAGCTGACCTAATGCAGTCTTACAGTCTGTTCTAACACCTTAGATTTGGGTCCCATACATATTTCCCACATTTCTGACAAGACATATTGACAAAACCTTGTAATTAAAAAAAAAATTTTAGTTATCTTTTCCTAGGCCATACTTGTTCTCTTCCCCCTGAAATATGTTGAGTTCTGACTCCAAACATATTTCTAAAAGCAATGAAGAGTGAAGAGGCATCTTCCTGCAAGGTAAATGCCTCAGGTGAAGTTCTTACAAGGTTTTCAAGCAAGAGAAAGCGATTCTTCTCACACAGATGAAGTCTTGCTCCTGTTGGCAAAAATGACACAAGGATTCAAAGTTCTGAGCTTTATCTAAGCTCACCCAGACCCCTCACTCATGTTGATGAATGAAGAGAGCTGGCAGGTTTGTGAAGTCAACTTACAGTGCAATTCTGCAACTCATACAATTAAAATTTTATTTTCAGCGAGGTCTGCCAGCAGCTATGACAATTAGGTTTGTCTTTAAGGGCTGCCATAGACACATTCTGGTTCTCTGAATCTGACTTAAGCTGGTGTTAGGTATTCTGAGCCTTTCTTTTAATTTTCTCTGTAAAATAAGATATTTTCTTCAAGGTAGTCAGAAATAGTCATCCATCTGAGGCAGGTGGAATTCAGGATGGTCCCCCAAATCCCCAACCCCTGATGTACTTATTGTGTATCATTTTTTTCCCCTTGAGTGTGGGCAGGACCTGTAAATGTGATGGATATTGTGATTATGTTATATTTCATGCCAAAAGAAATTTTGCAGATGCAATTAAGGATACTAACCAGTGGACTTTGAATTTACCAAAAGGGAGATTACCCAGCTGGACCTGACCTAATCATAGCAGACTTCTAAGACTGGACCTAGAGGTCAGAGAAAGAGGGAGTCAGTGATCTGAAGAAAGAGAGGGATCTGGTGTGAAGGAGACTGTCCGTGGCTGGCTTAAAGATGGAAGGGGCCATGTGGCAGGGAATGTTGTGTTCTGTAAGCTCTGAGGATGGCACTCAAGGTGTGGACCTTGATTTTAGCTCAGTCAGACTGGGAGCAGAGAACCCAGCTGTGCCATGTCTGAACTTCTGACCTACAGAACTATGAATGTTATTTTCAACTGCTCAGTGTGTGGTATTTTGTTATTTAGCAAAAGAAAACTAATACACCAGCCCACAGCCCTTGTAGTGATCATGATTGACAAACCAATTAAGAGCAGCAGTTACGTGGTCTCCCACCCCCAGCTTCATTAGGCATTGCATCACAGTCAGAAGACTGATAATGTAGTTATTTATGAGGCCACAGCATGGATCACTGTCATTGTAGTTTGCAAGAAGCTTAGCACTGGGTTCAAGTAAAAGGATATTTCCAAGCTAATCAAGGAATCTCATTTCTGGTGGTCTAGTTCCTGGGATAATTCCTGGTAACAAGTACCACATCAGGCAGGGCCAAGCCAGGAAAAAGGAAACAGTACAATGTATTTCAACAAAAGAAATTCAGGAAAGGGAATCAATACCACAGGCATTGAAGGGCTGATAGAACAAAACCAAAAACAGAAACCCACACTGATATCACTCTTCTCCCAAGGGCTGAGGGAGCCACTCGAAGAATCTGGAGTTATGGGAACCTAGAAGCCTGGTGAGGAACCTGCAGCAGGTTGAACTCTTTCCCTCCCAAAATGCACTCTACCTGGAATCTGTGAATGGGACCTTATTTGGAAATAGGATCTTTGCAGACGTAATCAAGTTAAGATGAAGTCAAACTGAATTAGAGTGGGCTTTAACTCCAGTGACTGGTGTTCTTGTACCAAGGCCACATGAAGGCAGAGGCAGAAATTGGGGTGGTACAGCTGCAAGCCAAGGATGACTGACAACACCTGAAGTGAAGAAGAGGCGAAAGAGGGTGCTCCCCCAGAGCTATAGAGAAGGCGCGGCCCTGCCTGGCTGGTGCTGGCAGATTTCACAGGGAGTGATGAGGCTCTTCTAGGAATGCCAACGGGAAAGGGGACCTGGGGCTGCTGCTGTGGGATGAAGTGCCACTGCTGGGATCCCATAGAAACAAGAAGAAAGGCATCTGTAGCATGTGAAGTCCCAGACCCAACATCACAGAACAGCCGGAAGGTAGTTTTGGGGCTGAGAAGCAACAGGTAAAAGAAGGGCTCAAGGTGTGTTTGTGAGTATGAAGAGTTGGGCTGTAGGATGTGGATAAAGATCCTGGACAGATGAACAATGCTGAGTAAACTACACCTGGGTTCTGCATCCATGACTGGAGAAAAGGAGGCTCAGAGAGTGTCCAGTAAAGGTTATTCAGCAAAAACCTGCTGTAAGAAGAAGTGAAAAAATTAAATCTGTACTTTCAGAAGGCAAATAATAGAAGGACAAGACTACATGAAAAGCTTCTTTTGATTGGCAGGTCTTTTCTTGGTTTAAAGGCAGTTTACCAAAAAAGTAATACTGGAATATCAGTTAGTCCTAGATATTTTCCCTTTAAATATTAATTTCAGTATTGGCTACATCATTTATGTATCAAATCCTTTCTTCTTGATTTTGTGCCTTGATCATGCAAGGATGCTTCCCACCAGGTGGAGCCATGGAGCAGGTAAACGTAGCTGCCCCACCAACACACAGCCCAAGCGCGCAGGTCCATCAAGCCACTCAAGCTTCTGGATTCAAAGCTGTGCCCACATTGCTCTCTGGGTGGTACCTCTTCTGACCTTTTTCTTCACCCACCTGACATCTGGTTTTCAATTCTTGTCCACTAAAGGCATAAAAGAAACCTTTGCAAGTGCAGCTACTATTTCTTAATCAATTACTGTGTGCCAAAACAACTACATTCTGGTGTTACAACTCAGTGTTTGCAAATAATAAACCCTCTTGAATCAGCTTGAGCAACAAATGGATTTTTTGGTGAGACTACAGATATGTCTCATGGAGGCTCAAAGCTAAAAAGAAACCTTCAGAAATACCAGGACAAGGGACTGAAAAGGAGTCAGGAGTCCCGAACAAGGAAGCTCTAAGTATGTCATTCGCTTTTTTCTTTGAATCAACCTTCTCTGTTCCTCAGCAGGTAAAAATACAGCCACTCTAGAGCTCTGACGTTTACACCCCCTCCATTCAATATAGTGCTCCAGATAGAACGAGAATCTCATAATCTCAACATCTAGTTTCCAGGAGAGACCTTCTGATCGGCCTTATGCGGATCAAGTGTCCACCCTTGGTCCAAGCAACCAAACTCAATTATCAGGTCCCTTGGGGACTGGGAAGACAGACACCCCATAACTTGTTTACCATACATATGATTGCTCATTTATTTTAAGAAGAGTCATGAGGTTTTATTACTATCTCCATTTTATTCATGAGAAAACCAAGGCTCAGAGGCTACAAAATTAAGCTTTATGCTTAAGAATTCTTGCCCCCAAACCTGCACTGTTTTCCCTGTTCTGAGATGCATCTCCTGGCTGTTGCTGGATTGTGGCATTGCATCAATTTATTCATTCAGTCGATATCTCTCAAGCTATATGCCCCTCTAGGCTCTACCGAGATAAAGCAGTGAACAAAAAATTTCACTGCTCTCAACATGGGATGAGAAAGGAATGACAAGTGGCCTGTGTAAGGCGGTGATAAGGGCATGAAGAGAATTTAGCCCAGTACGAGGAGGGCATGAGAATGGTGCAAGCAAGTGCTGCCGAAAATAGTGGTCAGGGAGAGACTTGCTGATAAGGAAGACCTTGTGCACAGATGAGGAATTCTGGAATCACAGTCAGAAGCCATCAAGTGAGGCAGTTTTGCCCAGGGGCAGAGAGGGCTGTGTCTTTCTCAAATAATACTAACCCCTCATATACACAGAGCTTTCCAGTTCCCACCTGCCTGCACATTGCTTCTCTGATAATGGCAATTTGCTTTCTCCGTGTCTATTAGCAACACAAAAAAGACCTTGCCAAGGGAAAACAAAAACAGCCCTCGTTGTTGGTTAAACGCTTGTGTTTTCTACATCAGCTGAAATGTTGTGCAAGAACAAGGCCCTGTAGGCTCTCATTTGGCTAGGATTCTAAGAGAATGCCTTCACTCAAACTCATCCATGACCTACCCCTTCAGCCGCTGCCTTTAGGTGAACCCGGCTCCCCGCTGAGGACCCTGCCCTGGGGGAGCTTCTCAAAAGACTGCCTTCTCTCCTATAACCTTGGTGCCCCCAACCCTGGGGCAGAGCAGATCTCCTCGATTCTCACGGCCATTTCCAAGCTGTTTTCCCTCTCTTCTTCAGGGGTAGACCCAGCTAGAATCTCGTGCCCTTATCAGACAATGCCGCCCATTAGTGCCCTCAGCTGCAGTCTCCTGCAGACCCTGGGGTCACACCCTCATTCCTGGTTGAGGCACTCTGCTGCTCTATCCAGCGCTCCTGCTGGCTTAATTCCTGGTGATTTCATGTCTACTTACGGAATCCTCTCAACACCCTGGCTGCTCAGTTACGTGGCCTCTCCAGCAACGATCTTATTGTCCACCCTACATCAGCCACTCGCTACCACCACCACACCTGTGACTGTCATCGCAGTAGGGACAACCTTGACATACCGTCCATGTCCGTGACTCACTCTCCTTCTACCACTGTCTTCCCAGCCTTCTCCCTCTGTTTTCTCCAATGCCAACAGTCTTCACCCTCACTGGGACTTTAGCCTACTGATCCTGTCACTTTTTACTTCCCACATTTCCCCAGTGTCCTTTCTTCCCTTCTTTATCAAACCAAATTCCAAGGCCATTATTATAATCACATCTAGCTTGACCCTCAACTCTCCTGACCTCTCTTGCTCAGTCACTCACCTGGTTCAACCACAACCCTGGTTGGACCCAAGTCTCTGCCTGCCCCATGCTTGCACACCCAGGCAGCTGAAAAAAGCTGGGGAACAGCACCCAGCCATGCCAAATCCTTCAAGGTCACTGTCACTAACCTTGGTGGGCCTATCGGAGCTCTCAGCAGCCGTTGAAACCATTGATCTCTCCCATCCCCTTCCTCGGAAAACTTACCTTACTTGGTTTCTGGGACATCATGTTGATGAATGAAGAGAGCTGGCAGGTTTGTGAAGTCAACTTACAGTGCAATTCTGCAACTCATACAATTAAAATTGGAATTTGGAGCCATCTCTGGGTCCTGACAGACCTGATTTTTCTACTCCACTTCTGGAGTCTCCTTCTTAGTTCCTTTTGCTGCTCCATCCTTACATCCCTGGGCTCTAAATTCTGGAAGGCCCAAAGGCTCAGATTTTGGAGACTTTCTCTTTTCTATCTATACTACTCCTTTTGACCACCCCATCCATTCTTACAACTTTCAGTTTCAAAAATAAGCTGACAGTCATTGAGCACTCTATTATGGGGAGGAACTGAACAAGGGTGTGGATACCAGGAGGCAAGCAGCAGCGTAGGACCACAGGGCCATCCTGAAGTCGGCCAGCTTCGGTGCAAATGAGCATGCTCAGCTTGCATGCTGGTAGATCTGACAGTAAATAGAAGAGCCGTGAGTAAGCAGAACCCCTCTTTCTGGATTTCTTAAGTGTTTTTAATGTTCCTGTTTGTAAAGTTATCTCCATGATGGCAGATACTGTATCTTGTCTGCTGAATGCCCTGTGCCTACAACAGGCCATTTGTACATGTTCAGTGCAAGTTTATTGAATGAATAAATGCTCAAAATACATTGAAGTGATAATCAGTGCTCTGTTATCCATTCCAGTAAAGGAGAACAGAATCACAGATAGTGGAAAACTACAAATAATCTCTTTGCAGTAGTCAACATCACGACTGCAGTTTCGAAGAGTGGCCTGCTAACGGGCAGGGCATGTGAGCTGTTGGTGAGTCTCCCAGGCTGTTGCCGTTTCCCAACTGTTGCTGAAAACAGAGCCACCCAGTACAGGGAGCGGCCGTTACGGGTGTATTTCACTGTCTGCGACCCTTGGTGATGAGAACCACCAATTCACAATGTCACTGCCAGATTGTTTTGCTTCTAATCTTGCCCTTTTGATTTGGAAAAAAATTCAAACCCTGTAGAAAAGTTGGAGAAATAGTACAAAAAACATCCACATACCCTTTGCTTAAATTTATCAAATGCTGGTTGCAAACACCAACATACTTAATCCTTAGATATTTTGGTATGTGCCTTCTAAGATTAAAAATATTGACTGACATAAAAGAGCATTAGCACATCTAAGAAAATTAATGTTAATTCAACATCATATGATAAGATGGCTCATATTCAAAGTTCCCTAATAGTTCCAAAAATGCCTCTAAGAGTTGTTTTTTTTCTTTTTTAAACTAATTTAAGGTCCAATTAAGGATTAAATGTTACAGTCCTGTATTCTGTCTCTTTAGTGTCTTTCAATCTCCAATAATCCCCTCAAACATTTTTATCATGCATAGTCATATTTTGAAGAGCCCAGGGCAGTTGTTTTATAAGGTGTTCCACAATCTGGATTTATATGATGGTTTCTACATGATGTAAACTTTTATCTCTTTGTTAAGAATAACGCAAATATAATGTCAAGTATCTTATATTGCACTATATCAGAAAATGCATAATATCAGGTTTTCCTTCTATTGATGATTCTCAGCTTGATAACTTGCTTAGAGCAAATACTCAGGTTCTTTGTATATTAGTGAAATATGTTTCCTTCCCCTCTCTGCCTTCTGTTTCAGGGAATCTGCAGACGCAAATCCCTTCTTATCTGATAAACAAGCATTTATCTTTTTCCCTTCCTGGTATCTAACCCATCCAGTTTTTCCTGTACTGGGCCCAGCCTATATCCCTCAGACCCAGGGAAAAAATGATTGCATTTCATAAAGGGTCCCCTACCCTCTGGGATTTTTGTTGGGGGTGGCATACTGACATCCAGACGTAGTCTGAGTGTCACAGCTGTCATTACTGGCCTGGGGAGCACTCTGTGTCTTGGACCTGGGAACCTCAGTACAAAATATTTTCTCAAGACATGAGACTGGTAGACTGAATAACGACCCCTCAAAAAAATATCCACATCTTTATTCCTGGAAACTGTGAATGTGACCTTGCTTGGCAAAAAATTTGCAGATTCAGTTTAGGATTCTGAGATGGAGAGATTATCCTGGATTATCCCGATGAACCCTATGATGCAGCCACTGTGTCCTTAAAAGGGCAATTTTACACAGACACAAGAGGAAGGGGCAGTGGGACCGCAGAGGCAGAGATCCATGTGATGCCACCACAGGCCGAGGAGTGCTGGAGCTGGAGGAGCTGGGGAGCAGACTCTCCCTAGACCCCTGCAGCAAGGGCGGCCCTGCCGAACCCTGGTGGTAGCCCCCTGCCACTGATGGCAGAGTTCCGGTCTTCAGAGCTGGGAGAGAATAAATTGTTGTTTTAAGCCACCAAGTGTGAAGTGATTTCTTACAGCAACCCTAGGAAATGAATTCAGTAAGTGAATAATTTGGAATATAAATTGAGACTTGAGACTGGATTTTGATCCTGTCATTTTCAAGCAGTGCAGTTCGGGCCAAGTTACTTGAAGCTACCCTCAGTTGTTGCTTTTGCAAAGTGGGGATAATAATAACCATCTCTTAGGGTTAATATTAATATTTATATTTTAATTATATCCATATTTTAATATAAATATTAAATAACACAATATAAACATATGTTTAAAACACCCAGTAAAAGGCTTGCCACACAGTAGGCACTCAGTACATGAGAGCCTCTGGTGCTCATTATTTAATTCAACAAATATACACTGAGTGCCTACTATGTGCAACACTGTTTTCTTGAAGATGCCTACATTCTAGTGGAGGAGACAGATGATGAACCAATAAACAATAAATATACAGCATGCTAGATAGTAGTAAATACTGGAAGAACTAAAACAAGGCAAAGAGAATGAATTGATTTTAATTTAGGTTTGGGACACCTTTGCAAAACACCTCACAGCCTATTTGATTTAAAACATTATTATAATGTCAGTATCAGCTAGTATTTTTTTTTAGGAGAGCAAGGTACAGGCTTTTATTTAGAAATAAAGTGAGAGAATAGAGCTCCTGGCTCATGCCAGGAGGGGTCAAGAGAGACCCATCAGCAAGTATTTATCAAATACTTTATTTCATTGTGTTCTCACAACAATGATAAAGGATGAAAGATAAAATTACCCCATGATGTAAATGAAGAACCAGGCTCAGAAAATTTAATTAAGTTCATTTCAAACAACTGCCAGCGCCAGGAACTGGGCTCCAAGATCCAGGCCCTTTAGCTCCTCTAAGCTGCTACAATTAAAATAGAAGCCTGCCCCCAGCTTCTCAGTCTTTACCCAGGACATGGAGGGGCTGTAATATCCCACATGTTCACATGTTTTATTCACAGGGTTGCTCCGCATCATAAGGACAGTATGTGCCCCAGGCTCATATCAAACTGTTAACTATGGAACCATTTTAGTCATGGAGCTGGCTTTTTCTATAAGGCAGTGTGTTCTCTGAGTATACAGACTCTACATCAGCCTTTTTGGAAGCATTAATGAGAATTTGGTGAATAAAAGAGTTCCATGATCAAGAATATTCTAGAAATACTAGGATTAACAACATGCAACAGGTTATTTAGTTATTGTTGTTTTACTGAGGACTTCTCCTTTGATATGATAATATCGCCATTAATTTACAAAAGGCAGCATTTCCAAATTTGCCTGATAACAGAACTTTTCCATGGCTTGCCTCTTATAGCTAATGATCTGAAGATCATACTTTGAGAAACATGGCTCTTGGGATGTTCCATAGCTGTGGAATTTATAAACTCTTAGAACTTACTTTAATAACTTTTTCATAAAGAATTCTGTCTGTGAATAGGGCTTTGTCATTCACATCAACATTATAGGTTTAGTCATGACTTTTGTTTACTCAGTAAAGTCAGTATTTATACTCAAGGAGGATTCTTTCAGCTGTAGGTGATGGAACTTAACTCAAACTTGTTTAAACAGTAGTGGGAATCTAGTGACTCATGAAATTCAGAAATCTACAGGTAGGGCTACCTTCGCGTAAGGTTTGATTCAGCAGTTCAAGCAACAAAATCCAGAATACAATTTCTCCATGTTCCTTAATGTGCCTTTCATAGTGCTGGCTCCATTATCAGGCTACAACCAGTGGTGCTTCCCACCCCCTGTACAGTCCAGGCTCTCCCTTTGAGGTAGCAAAATGGTTGCAGTAGCTCCAGACTTCTCATTCTCACTCTTAACTCATCCCAAGAAAATAAAAAAGACTCTATTGTGATATGTCTCTTACAATTCCTGGGAAGCTTTCTCTCATTGGTCCAAAGTAGATCATGTGCCCACTCCCGAACCAATCATTGTAACCACTGAGACCTGAGCCAATCAGGGCCCATCCTTGGAGCTGGGGGTAGCACTTGATCTTACCCAAACTCCACGGCTGAGAAAGGGGAGAGGTAAATTCCCAATAACCTCATATGGAAATCTTACCATCTCCTGCTAATCTTTGTCCCCTATACTCTTCTGAACATTAACTTTAGGAAACAGGATTTTACAACTAATAAGCACAAGTGCTTTTCTAAGGGCTTCACAAATATTAATCTGTATACAATCCTTGTTCTATAGATGAGAGAATGAACACAGAGTGGTTAGTACCTTGCCCAAGGGCACACAGCTAGTAAGTAGCTGAATGCTAGAAGGTGTCAGAACCAATATTTGGATGCAGGTGTTGTAGCTCCAGAGTTCCTGCTCCTTTTCTGCCTCTCTGCTTCGTCTTTGGGAGTGTTCCTGCTCACACATCCTAGTAAAGTTGGATGGTTATAAGCCTACTACCCCGGTAGATTATGAGCTTCTTGATGGTTGGGGGGCACCTCAGTTATATCTATAATAACAAAGATTTGGGACAGAATATAGTAAACCATTTATTAACTACCTCAGAGCAAACTTAGCCCCCATTTATTGTTTTATTTATAAACACAATGTCTAAATATTATAAAACAATGCTCAAGAAATGCCTGTTTGCTGGACTAGTAGAATCACTGTACCGGAGATGCATCTATGCATCTTTTCAGCTCCGAGTGCCTACCATACTCACAGCTTAGGCAGCTGTGTGTGCTCCCTCAGGCGACTCTAGGACGGCCCCCACTCCTGGGCTTATGCAGAGGTCACCGACCTGTACCCCAGTTGCCTTCAAGGTGGTCTGGTGTGAAATTACCCAGTAAGGCTATTCTGTAATTCTGTATTCTCAAGCCTTCATATGACAATTTCCCTACCTGGCCAAAATACTCTTCAGTCCATCCAGCTTCACCACCCGTGTTTGGATGGAAAAGTACTCTGTAATGACAAAGATTTACAGCAGAACACAGTGAACACATGACATTGTTTATATTATAGTATACAACAATGCTCAATAAACTTTAAAAATAGCTCCATATACTCACTTTGCTATGTTGAAAATTAATAATACATGCACGTAAGTAGCATGTCAGACATGAAGTGGCTCTGTCTTATCACAACTTGAAAAATTGATATATACCTGTTTTAGCAATAAGGTCATGGGTTGTTCCTACTTGAGCAGTGCTGTAGGCAACTTGTCTCCTGGTCTAGTTATCGGAAAGTGTAAGGCAGAATTATGGAAAGATGTTCTGCTATACACATTGTAGGGCTATCCAAACAATAAACTCAATGGATGAAGATAAAGGAAAGCAACAGCATTGCATAATTAAAACTCAACTTTGACCAATATTAACCTCAGCAATAGATGTGGGTATAAATATGCCTAAGGAGGTCATGCAGGCAGGTGACCAAATGTCTTATTTTAGGCAAGCTAGTTCAATTTCTGGATTACATCTCCTGAGAGGTCAAAGGGAAGGAGGTAAAAGGAGGAGAGATCAGATATCCGGGACCTTACTCTGGCCCAGACATCTGGTCATTTACCAAGATGAACAACAGTATAAAGGCTTAAAACTCTCAAGGGGGTGGGGAAAACATGGGTCTCTACAGGATCATATCCCCAGGGGGCACCCAAAACCCAGCCAGGGTTCTAAAGTTAGTTCATTCCACAAAAAGAGTTAAGAACTGTCAGTCATCTTGACAGCACCTTGCTGGCTGCCTGCAACTTAAGGAAAATGGTCAGAAGAACTTTAAAAAATGCATGCAGGTACACAGCAATTCAGATTTGGCCGTAGTGAAATCAGTCCTCCAAAACAAGAGCAGCTGCACTGGGAAGACATAGGTACTGGACACAGACACTTTTGCTTTAAAATCTTGAATCTGCCAAGTTTGGAAAAAAGGCAGGAAGTAGCAAAGGACAGGATACAAGTCACCGTTAGGAAAAGGCAGAAAATGAACAGTGAACAATGCCCTGGATGATGGCCCCCCATCATCGTTACACCTTCCCCGCCGTTACACCTTCCCGCTGTTTATAGTTACTACAAAGCAATTCCCATTTGTTTCCTTGATTGTTACTTCTTAATAAAACTAAGAGTGTTCATTTTGAATAATATAAATATGAGATGAAATTAATGAAACCTAGTCAATATCAACACTTTCTAATTGTACAATATACAAGTCACCTAAAATTTTGTATTTGACCAAATCTTACAGTAAATTTTGATACCCAAGTCATAGGATATTTAGAATTTCAAATCAAATCCTATCCGAAGATAACTATTTTCATCTGAACCATTACTGTTATGTGTTTTTTATAGAGAACATTCTCAGGCACTGAAAATTACTTAAAACTCCCATAATGAAAAAAAACAAAAAACGCTTTCATTTGAAAAGACATTAGTTTTCAGAATAAAGTATATCCATAAATCTAAATAAAGTATCAATGCCAGGTTTTTATATTACCTAATTTTTAAAAAGTGATGGCCTTATATATATCATACTATGTTTAAGACAATGTTGCCTAACTAACTGGAACAAACCAATTGACATAAAACTGTGTTTCTTTAATAAACAATTTGGACCAAAACTTAAACAACAACACACATAGCAATCACTCAAAATAACTCTGGTGGATTGGATGTTGCTAAACTGTTTTCCTCAGAGCCTTCACCAGTTTGTACTTTTACCAAAAATGCATCAGTCTTTAAAATTTTGCTGGCCTGCAAAGGGGGAAGTGTTGTATTGTTACCTAATTTGCATTCATTTGATTATTACTGAGACCCAGCATATGCTTCTAGGCTGTTTTTTTTTAGCTTGACCCTTGAATTCTGTTTCTAGTTATCTAAAGAAATTCTCAAACATCATCACCAAAATAAATGTTTAAGGATGTTCATGCAGCATTGTTTGTAAAGGAAACAAAAATCAAATCAACACAAATGTCCGTAAATAGCGAACTGGCTGTATAAATCACAGTGTATCTATACCGTGGAGATACACGCAGTTGTTCAAAAGGTTAAGATTGTCCAACATAGATGGACAAGGAAGGGTATTAGAACCATGTAGATAAATGGAAAAAAAATTGTATAATGTAATGTAATAACAAATAGATATTCCATTTATGTTTTTGATATATGTTTACAGACATACTAGCACAAATATTCACAGAAGGGAAACTAAAAGGAGGTGAAAGTCGTCGTGGTGTTTAACTCTGTTGAAAGAAGTCTCTCTGCAGACTTCTGAATTGTTTGAGTCTTAAAATGTATTCACGCACGGTGAGTGCAACAGGAAGTGAAAGGGGTGGGGTGAGCTTTGCGTATAAAATGAGCTGGTTTCGACCTCTCTTTCTCAAGCTGTCGGCCCACTGGAAAACTGCTCACCTCCAAAAACTTTTGAGGATCACCCTACAGATAACTGTGTGCATTTATGAGTTTGTTCTGAGATAGTGCTTTTCAAATTTTACTGTTCAAACAAATTACCTGGAGATCTTCTGAAGATGCAGAGTCTGAATCAGAAGGTCTAGAATGGGGCCTGAGATTCAGCCTTTCTAACAAGCTCGTAGGGGATGCACTGCTGCTGGCCCACAGACTACACCTCGGGAAATAAAGTTTTTAGAGAGGTGCTGCTCTTACAGTATCTGCCCCCGATCCAGGACATCAGTTTCTCCTACCTTCCCTCACCATCACGTGCATTTACCATTCTAGAAGACTTTTTATCCCTAGAGAATCAATTCAAGTCACGGAAAATTGGCTGAGTTGCATCAAAATGCATTGGTATGGCCTCCAACACGTTGCCTATATCTGTAGCTATATTTCAGTTCCAGTAAGTGCATGCATGTGGTCTCAGGTACACATATTGGTTAAAATGAAAATTCACTGGTTGGGAAACAAACATAGGATTGCAGTGAAAACACATTGCATTATGTATTTTACATAATTCCCGCAAACAGATGCTAGAAAATAGATGTTTTGGTTTCAGTAGCAGTTCATTGAATTTGTTGGCATGCAATTTGTTTTGCTGAATATGTATGAGTTTTGATGAAAATGCATTGCTTGGGAGAAATCAGCCAGGCTCTTCCTGCACAGTCCCTTTGTAATGTCCTTTTTAATTTTACAGTGCCAAACCATCTTTGCTCTTGTTTATGAAAACATATTACTTTTAATGTTTCATATTGCTTATTGTGGCAGTAAATATAACAATTTTTTTTTGTTCCTAGAGTTTCTAATGTAGTGGATATATACACTGAACATTAAGGACTACAAATGTGATGAAAATCTGTGTTAGAGTAACTAGAAGATGTTTTTTATCTCAAAATATTATTTTTTCTGAACCAATGTTTTATATAGAAAAATACATTCTAAAAAATGCTGAACCAACTTTGAAGTCATAGTACTGTACACTAAACAGAAACATTGGCAATATTAGATCGAATAGATGGTACAGTTACCATAAAACTGTACTGAAAACCAGTGTATTGAATTGAGGGCAGAATTATAACTTGTATCAAATGAAGGCCAGGAAATGAACTTACATCGAAGTGCTCATAAATACATTGCTGATGCCTGTTGCTACCTAAAGATGTAATGGTGGGGGAAGAAAAGGAGCAAGAAGCTTTCTTTATATGGTGACGACGTTCCAGTATAGTGTTCCAGATACTCGAATGGGTCGGAAATACAGTACATGATCAGCCAGTTGTCTGGTGATCAAAGTTATTCCTGATGCAACATAAGAGCTTAAAAGGGGGAGGGAGAGCATCAAGATACATTGATACAGCCAGTGACGACATTTATTTTACTCACCAAATCTAGCTGGACAAGAAACTCTTATGTCTGAACATGTTTCACCCAGAAATGAGCAAAATGTTATTCCTGAGGGGCTGTAGGCATGTGAGTGTCCTTTTGTTGGGTCAGTTATAAAATCTAAGCCAGGCTCCGTGGCTACCTGAACTCTAATCTGCCTTCTCCCAGCAATCTGATGCCCAGAACACAGTCGGTCTGCCTCAGTGATCCAGTCTAGCTACAAAATGCACCACTTTTTCTTTCCTCAAAGTCTATCCTTGAAAAATATTTTGAGGAGATGCATTCTGAAGTCTATTAGAGTAATGTATCATGGTGTCTACAGCTTACTTTAAATGGCTTAGGAAACAATGTCTCTCTCTCTGTCTTTCTCTTTCTCTCATATCACCCATCATTTATGTATCATTTATGTATCTAGGAGACACCATCTGTCTGTCTGAGAGAAAAGCAAAAGTGCTGAAATAATGACAACAGTTAAATCCAGGTGAGGTGTGTTGGGTCTTTGTGTACCATTTTTCCAGCTTTTCTGGTTATTTGAGTTTACTCTTTCAAGAAGTTGAGGAAAAACCCTCCTACACTCTTGTTGGGAAGGTAAATTGGTGCAGCCACTATGAAAAGCAGTATGGAGGTTCCTCAAAAAAACTAAAAATAGAAAAACCATACAACCCAGTAATTCCACTTCTAGGAACTTTCCAAAAGAAAACAAAATCTCTGATTTGAAAAGATATATGCACCCCTATGTTCATTGTCTCATTATTTACAATAGCCAAGATATGGAAGCAACCCAAGGGTCTGTCAGTAGATGAATGGATAAAGATGTTGTACATTATACACAATGGATATTATTCAGCCATAAAAAAGAAAGAACTCCAGCCATTTGCAACAACATGGATGGGCTTAGGGACTATTATGCAAAGTGAAATAAGCCAGGCAGTATATAATCAATAGTTCTGTAACATTTTTCTATGTGATAGATAGTAACTATACTAGTTGGGGTAAGCATTTAAAAATGACAGTATATAACTGTCAAATGTCTATGTTGTATACTTGAAACCAATATAATACTGTACATCTAGTAGACTTCAATTTAAAAATATTTTTTTAAAAGTTTGAGGAAAAAATACATGGCCTTGATTGGGTATGAGGACAGAGAAGCATGGAATGAATCTGTCCTGTTTCCTGATGTATCACAAATACCTGATACATGGTCAGTGCTAATAAATAACTTAACTTCCTGTATTTGTCAGGAGGGAAGGAAGGAAGAAGGTATGTAAGTTAGTTCATTCCTAACAGTGTGATTTAACTTGCAGAGAATCAAATTTGAACCAGAAATCAGTTAAAAAAAAGAAAAATTTGGGACACCTTCGGGGGGCAGAAATCTCGCCTGATTTTCAGAGTCACCATGCCCATTGTCCATGAGTACACCTCTCACCCTAGTAAAAGGCATCTCCCTTGTCCACCGGGACTTCTCACACAGTAGAATTCCACTCTGTTACTAAAGAAGGAAGCCTAAGCTATTGCAAAACCAGGAAAGAACACAACTTCAAGTGCCCAAATGTTGAACAATTGAAGAGCTTTAACTACTTGGCAGAGTCTTGACGTTACTTGCCTAGAAACCTATAAAAGGTAATAATAGGCCTTTATATTTCCAAGAAGTAATGCATTGGGAAGAGGAATGCCTGTTTACCCCACCCTCTGAGGATAACACACTTTCTATCCCGGATACCTTCCCAGTGTTAATTCAAATGCTTTGGTGGTGACACGAACATGGCACAGCCCCGTTTTCCCACCAAATGATTGTGGCAGAGACAGAACAGACATTCAAGGATGAAAGGCCCAAGAAATAGAACAATTTCAACTCAAAGGCCTATAAGTGAAGCTTGAGTTTAGAGATCATCCAACCCCGGGGAGATTGTCACTTGAAAGACTGACACAAGAATACGTTGGCGTACAGAAAGGAAAATGCATGATCAAAAAAAAGAAAAAGATGGATAACGCATTGTTATTATTTTCTATTTTCCAAGATGTCAGTGCCACCGTTTGTTCCATTTGTCTCCTGGCCAAACACTCGCATTTTAGAATAAGTCCCCTTCCCCACGTTGATGATGTTATGGTGAGGGTTCTGCCCCAATTCAGGGCGGCACCTGTTGTCCAGACCTCCGCTCTGCCATCTTTCCACAGGTTTCGAGCATCTATCTGGGCCTGTCGGCTACGGACCCTGGCTACGCTTCAGCGCTTCATTACAGTCCCAGTCCCGAGGTTTGGGTAGGCAGGCTCTTTTTTTATCAACACTCTAAAAGTCTTCCAAAGATTCCAATGTGCAGCCATGGTTTAGAATCCCTGGACTAGGCATTTTTTTTTTCCTGGGGTCCTGGACACATGGAAAGGAGCATGACCTTTGTAGGAACATATCCAGTCCCCGTCGATTTTCAAATATTCAGGACCATCTGAGCTCCGAAACAAATCCTAGAAGGATAGCCTGCTAATGGATAGCATCTCCTCCCCAAACCCCATGAATTTTGAGAGGCCCTTGAAGCAGAATATACCAATTATTAGCAGAACCATCTAACCATGCTCAAAGCCTCTGATGAAATATGCTTTCTCAAAAGAGGAAGTGATGTTTTCTCCAGATTTTTACTGTGTGCCTCACAACTGAAGAAAGATCTGAATTGACAAGACAAAATACTGGTCTTAGATCTCAGTTCAGATTGCCCTTTCTGGTCCCCTTTCTCCTTCAAGACACCTGTTGGAATGGGATCTGACAGTATTAGATATTTATTATTCTTTGGTCTAAGTTTTCCTTTTTAAGGTTTTCTGTAATGTTCATGTTAGGGTCACCCTTCCTTATAGCTCAGAGAGTCACTGGCTTAGGAATGTCTCATTCATTTCATTCATTCAAGAAGCTTTATTGAGACTGGGTTACGTGTCAACTCTGGGCAAACAAACAAGAGCTATGAAAGGGCTCACAGGTGCCCACAGGCCTCCTTGCAGCCTGTCCTCCAAATCTCACAGAAGTACCTGCTAAGCGAATATGTAAGGTCCCAGCCCAAGCTCTTTACTAGAACTCCTAATTCAAGATTAATTTGTCAACATTTTATCCTAAAAGCTTTTAAACATACTAAAAAGTTGAAGGAATTTTGTATGGACACCTGTGTGCTAACCAGCTAGATTCAATAATTATGATTCTTCCTTTATTACATATTTATTCACCTAGCCATCCCCTTATCCACCCACCAATTCATCTTTCTGTTTTTTTGGAGGTCTTTCAAAGTAAGTCTCAGGCAACAATACCTTTCTCCCAATATACTCCAAATGCATGTCGTTTATCAGAGCTCAGTTTTTGTTTGTTGTTTTCCTTTGAGGTAAAATTTGCATACAGTGCAATGCACAATTCTCATGTGCCATTCAAGTGACTTACAAGGAATGCTGTATATCTGTGCATGCAACCCCCCATTGAGATGTAGCACATTAAGACCAGTATAGAAGTTCCTGCAGACACCCTTACAGTCTGTCCCCACCCCCTTCTACCTCCCAGAGGCAACCCTTTCTTAGGGATTCACCTATTCCCATCATAGATTAGTTTTGCTTTTTTAGAATTTCATATATATATTAAAACAATCTGGACTCTTGTGTAAGACTTCTTTCATGCAGCTTAATACATTTTAAATTCACCCACACTGTTGTATGTATATCAGCAGTTCATTCCTTGTCATTGTATGTGTTTACCACAGATAATTTATCCATTCTTTTATTGATGCACAGCTGGGCTTTTTTCATTTGGGGGCTATTATGAATAAAGCTATGAATATTTTTCAAGGAGTCTCTTTAAGGGCATATGCTTTTATGTCTCTTGGGTAAATACCTAGGAGTGGAATTTCTGAGTCACAATGTAGATAAATGTTTAGTTTTACATCTTTCTATGTTGACAGATAGTAACTACACTAGTTGGGGCAAGGATTTAATAATGTGTGTAACTGTTGAAGTGCTGTGTTGTATATTTGAAACGAATATAATTTTGTACATCTACTATACTTCAATAACAGCCTAAAAATTGTTTAGTCGTAAGACACTGCCAGATCCTGTTCGAGTTATTTTTAAATTGATAAAACAGTAAATTATATATTTAAATCAAGAAAAACCTTAACATGTTAAATGTCTCAAAACTCACTATTCTTTGGGTGAATGTTTACTCACATAGTGAGGAAAGAGTTAAAGAAGTTAATGGAACCTCTTTAAGCCACTGTCCACTGCTATGGGCATCTTTATTACTAAATCCACATAATTTTTTTAGGTATAATTGACATATGACATTATATTGGTTTCAGGTGTACAACATAGTGATTCGTTATCTGTATATATTATAAAATGCTCAGGACCAAATCTAGTTATCACCGATGATTACTTCTTGTGATGAGAACTTTTAAGATCTGCTCTCTTAGCAACCTTCAAATACACAATGCAGTATTATTGGCCATAGTCACTGTGGTGTACGTTACCTCCCGGGACTTATAACTGGAAGTCTACACCTTTTGGCTACATAAAATTTTTAACTTGTACCCCAATGGCAACGGATATTCCTCCAAGAATGGAATGCAGTTCTATTTCTCTTTAGCACTGCCACCTTTTCTCCTATATGCCCCCAGGCTCTAGGTCATGGAAGTTTTCCTTAAAAGAGAGTGTCTTTCTATCTCAGAGCCGCAGGATGATTGTCTTCCCCATCAGTTTAGAGACGCCCCTGCTCTGTGATAACATTCCCTGCCGCACCGGGCAAACCCCACGCGCGCTGATGGCCCCACGTCAGCCTCTCTGGTATTCTGTGGCCTGCCATTTCAGCCTCATTTTCACGTGCCTTACCCTCAGATTGCAAGGTTTATCTCTCAATTGCGGAATGAGAGGCTTTATCTCGCGCGAAAGGAATTTCAGACATCAATAAGCAGGTGGGGTCACAGGCCAGTCCAGGCACATCCCGGAGGCTGCCGCGCACTCACGTGGCCCGCCCACCCGCAGGGCCGCCCTTGCTGGACCTTCCTCCTGCTCAGCGGATGCACTGCGCAAACCTCGGGAGCTCCCCAAATCTTCCTCTTAGAGGAAAAAAAAATGTAAGCGTTCTAATGTGTTCAGCGGACTTGAGTATTTTGTCCAGGATGTCTGATTCCAACGTTTGCATGTGTATTTTTAATTTGTAAATTATCTGTATATGTTTCCGAGGGCAGGCACACCAGAAAGGGAAAGTTAGTGATGCTGAGGAGAAAGTGTTTCATTTTTTCCCCACTGAGTTTTTATTTGCTCTCTATTCTTGCAAATTCTTCTCAAATCTCATCACCGCTGAAAGTTAGTCAACTTCAAAGTGGGATTCCAATTCTTTTCTTCCCCGTGGTCGTTAGGGAAGCACAGCTAGTATTTCCCCAGGTCATTTACCCACTAACAGGGTTTCACCTCTCCTGTCCACTTTACTCCTTCTAGGAACTCTTGGTTAACAAAGCAGGTTCAGGTGTAAAATCTGAGTTGAATGTTTCTTTTTTTTTTGAGATGTAATTGCCATATAACATTGCAGAAGTTGGAGGTGTACAATGTATAGGTTTAATACATTTGTGTGTTGCAATACAATTACTACAGTAGTTAGCTAAACCTTTTTGGACTAAAATTTTTCCTGTAGAAAACACATGGACATACTATAAAATTTAAAAAATACAAAATGATCAGTTGCAGAAATAGTTTCTGGCCCGTGCTTTTTGCTCAGTCATCCAGTTCTTTGCAAAGACAGTACTGCTACTACGTCCTTCTGTATTTCTAGATACTATGGACTTTCCCAAGCACACACACACGCACGCACGCACGCACGCACGCACGCACGCAAGCACACACACCTAAGTTATGTCCTCTTCCCGCCACATGAATGTCGGTATAGCACAGCAGAGACTGCAGTTGCCTATGCCACAGTAATCCTCACACTCTTTTTTATAACAGCGTGGCAAATTTATTAGGGGCTGTTCACTGCTATTCAGAAAGGAAGTCGCATCTCACAGGCTTCCTTTTAGTTAATTATGTTTGCTATCTACGGTCTAGATACTGGACTGGAAGCCCAAGTGTAAGTTTCACTTCTCAAAAGTCTTCCCCCTTTATGCTGGCTGGATTTTAAACAGAAAATTGGGGTGGCAGATGGCAGAACAACAAGATAAAGAAAGCTGGGGTCCTGAGCATTGTGGAATCCCCTTCTAAGCCATGACTTGCCTATATCTGGATTTTCTTTTACTGACAAGAGAAATAGCTTTAGTCACTGTTATGAGGTTACTGTTACTTGCAGCAAAATACAATTCTTAACAAGCATGTATTCTGCACACAGTGTCCTGTGCCTTGCTTTTTTCCTTAATATATCTTGGAAATTCATTCATTTCAGTGCATAGAGAGCTGCCTCTTTCTTTATATGACCATAATTTATTTAAACCATCTTACTGATGGTGTTATAGATTGTTTCCATATTTGGTTGGATACATATCACATAGAAGCCATAATCATCTTACACTCTTCCTAGTGAAGGCAGAAAATGCTGATTTATGTTCATCCTCAATAGTACTTTCAAGGTACTGCATTAAGATGCCATTTGCATTTCTGTTATGAGGCTGAGCACACTTTCCTCTTCTGCCTTGTAAACCAGCTCTGAAATACCGGACCCTGCTCCTCAGAATCGGCAGTGAACATGTGTCAGTTTAAGATCTGAACCCTCATTATCTGCCGGGAGGCTCCTGAGGTCAGCCTTCTTTGTGAATTAAAGGAGTCGCACCACCAAACATGTTATAATTGAGAAATAAAAATAAAACTAATATTAATGAGATTTTTAGTTGCCTCCAAAAGCAGAGATTTTCCATCTATGTGTTCCTGTCCACAACTTATCTTTGTCAATTCAAGATGGATCCTGGAAATGGGAAAAGACCAAATTTATCATGTAAGAATATTTATGTGTTTCTTAGAATACTTTTGGTGAGATTAAATTTAAAACAGAGTCATCCAATTTTACACTCACTAGAAAAAAAGTGAGCATGGCAGCATATTCGATACTGACAAAGGACGAAGTTAAGTCAAACAAATAAGCTTTGAACAAGACTCCAGTAGATGGCAGTATTGGCCAACTTTTTTCTTAAAAATCTATTTTCCATTTCAAGATGCTAATTAAACCTGGTTGGGCTAATTAGATACATACATATTTTTTATTTTAAATAAGAATTAAATATATATTTTATTATATCTCGTGCTCCAAATTATAAAAATAAGAAAAAAGAAAAACTTCCAGTGGTACTAACATAAGCAACAAGAATAGAGTAATTGAGATATGAATTAACATTTTTTAGTACAAACAGGTACTAAGGGCTTGTAATGGACTGAATCATGTCCCCCAATGTCCCTTATCCCCAGTGGACTCCATTTGGAGATAGGGACATTAGGGAAATAATTAAAGTTAAATGAGGTCAATAGAGTGGGGCCCTAATCCACTAGGACTGGTGTCCCTGTAAGAACAGAAAGAGACACCAGAAATCGCTCTCCAAAGGCACACGGGAGAGAGGCCGCGGAGGACACAGCAAGGAGGCACCGTGTGCGGCCGGGGAGAGAGCTCCCACCAGAAACCAACCCTGACAGTGCCTTGAACTTGGACTTCCAGCTTCTAGACTGTGAGAAAATTAACTTCACTTATTTTAAGACACCCAGTCTGTGACATTTTGTATGCCAGTTCAAACACATCAATACAGGCCTCTTAGCAGTGTCAAGATTTATGTAGTCAATCTGGCTAAACCTAGGGGTCTCCTGATGGACATGTCCCTGCTGGTTCCACCACAGGCCATGACTTCCATGTGGCTACAGCCCAGGGTCCGCTTCCTATCTTCATCAAGTCCAACCTACTAGCACTGTTTGACACAGGTGCTCACTCCCTCTTCTGGAAATCTGTTTTTCTCCTCCTTGGCCTGTTCCTTTCTCAGGTGTGCTTTGTTGGTGTCCCTGCGATTCCTTGACAACCTTGGAGAACCCAGGGCTCAGTCTTGGGCCTCCTCCTTGTTTATCTGCAAGTTCTCCCCAGGTGATCTCAACCAGGCTCACGGTAATTGCTACAGCATCCAAACTGGTTTTCCTGCTTCCACTCTTGTCCTTCTGCAGTGACACAGGAGCCAAATCATCCCTATGAAAATGAGTCATATCTTGTCATTTTTTGGCACAAACCCCTCCAAAGGCTCTCCTCTGCCCCAGAGGAAAATCTACTGTCTTTACAATGGCTTCTGAGGTCTTTCACCAGGAGCGCCTCAAGCCCCCAGGCTACTGCCATTTTTCACTTTCTCTCTGGCCTGATCAATTACTCCTGCTTCTTTTGTTCACTCACTCACACCACCTAAGCCAGTCATGTTTCTGCCTCAGGGCCTTTGCACTTGCTGATTTCTCTGCCTGGAATATTTCCCTGGTGATGCAGATGTCACCTTATCCTTGGGGGCAGCCCTATCTAAATTGCAAATCACATACTTTTCCAGTACTTCCTAACTCCCTTTATTCATGTATGTTTCCCTTTAGCTCACACCATTACCTAACATACTATTTACTTGACTTATTTATCTTGTTTATTGTCTGTTTCCCCCCTCTAGAATATAAACTCCACAAGGGCAAGGACTTCTGTCCTTTATTTTCACTGTGCTAGCCCCCAATCTGGAACAGTGGGTGGCACATGGAAAACAGTGAGTACATACTGGGTAATTGAAAGAACCACACAGTGTTGCCTCACCTAGAGATAATTACCAAGAATGAGAAAAGTTATTGTGCAATGAATTCCCAGCAGCTGTCTACATCTCCTACAGAGAAAACATGGAAACCACTACAGGAAGAATTAGATGGAATAAAATTATTACCAGACATTGAGGATTTTTAAATATTGCAACAAGCTATAAAGGAAAACAACCAAACCTCAGGAGATATCAGAAAAGAGGATAGTTCTTAAATTTACTGGTGATGTTTACCATTGCTGTGTATAAAGGCAAAAGGAAGGACTGGCCAGTTCTTTGTGGTTTTCTAGGCCAGGTGTCTACGGCTAAAATTAATGTATTTTTTAGCTGGCGTTTATGCGTTTAAATATTCAAATGCAATATTTTTACATGCTTAGAGGACTTTGTAGACAAGAAACCGCATTGTAAGAGTAATCCTGTTTCTGAAAAAAAATACAACAGCAGACTTGCCTATAAAGATTATTATATATAATCCATTTCTAGGCTTGTATGAATCGGATCCCTTAAGGAAATGTCATAACTTTTATGATACCCTTGAATATTATTGGCATGTGTTTATATAGCTCTCTTCAGTGAAACCAATAATGTGATTAAGTGGTATATTATCTCGATGTCAGGCAGAAGTTATCTGGATTTTATGTTAGAATATAGAGTGAGATGCAAATAGGTGCAAATGCTTTGTCTGATAATGATGAATCTGAAATAGAATTGACTCTCCTATGTACCGAATTGCTTACTTAAGTTTCATCTGAAGAGGAGGAGAAACATTAGGCGATTCTAGTCTTCTAGTTTTGTGACTTGAGGTTTCTTAGTTGTATGTTTCATTTCTAGAACCATTGTGTCTAGGCTGTTGTTTTGGAACTCAGCTGACAGACACATGAATCTGACTTGAGGGGCCTTTAGAGCTGGAAGGAGCCTCAGAGATCATCAGGACTGACACTCTTGCTGTACAAGTCAGGAAATGTGACCTCGGAACATGAAACAACTTGCCCAATGACATCCAGGTAGCTGGGGGCTAGGCAGACTCCAGAATCCCATTCTTCCAACTCCGGTCTGGGTCTCTTTCCTTTATCCCATGCCTACTCAAAAAACCCATCAACATTACCAAACACTGTAAATGGAGCATTGCCCTACCTGTGACAGTAGCAGTTTTTAGAAGGAAATGTATTTAAACAGATGATATGGCGTAGGGAAAGAATGGGTACAGCATGGGAATAGGAACTGGCGCTTGAAAATCATGGCAGAAATGACAAAACCCTGTAACAAAGAGTGGATTGCAATTAATCTGGGCACGTTGCTCCTCCACCAGACTGAACTGTGGCTCTAAAGGTGATTACTTCACACGGGTCCCTCTTCACCTTTCTGTAAGGACACATACCACATCTGTGGCTCCCACCAGATACTTCTGATGATAGCCGGTAATAATATCTATGAATTGCGTTGTTTTCTTGGTACAGAGAAAGAGTCGAATAACAGAGTAATTATTTAGATAAGGGCAAATGAATATTTTCTACACCATAACTTGTTTTCTATTCAGTTACATATTAGACCATCTAGTAATGGAGAAAATGTTTGAAAATCCACCTATGTTAACCTGAACTGTTGCATTTCCTGCCCTTGGGGCTTTGAAAATTTAAGTTTCATATAATAGATGGTGATCAATCTAAAAATAATAACTCTCTTGTACATTTTCACATGTTTAAGTGAGGGTACACATGTGTGTAATTCACACAACAAGACCCATATTTTACTAACTTACCACTTATGCTTAGGAAACACAAGACCATTCAGGGTCAAGTTCCTCCAAGCAATGAAGGGTATGATGACTTATCACATTGTTTTGTCAGGCATAGTATGCTAGCATATGAATATTCTAGCAGTAATATATGAATTCAAAGTAGGATTCATCAATCTGAGTATGATTTAGAATCCTGCACATCACAACCATCACTATGGCATTAATGTTCCACATGTGCAAAGAATAAGACACAAAAGAAAAGAGTTAAAGGGTTTCATGTACATTAAGTGGTGATGCATACATTAATGAGAAAATGACAAGAGTTTAAAGTAAAAAAGGCCTGAAAAGCACCTCTTTAAAAGAAAAACAGAATTGAGTACAGGAGGCTTCAAACATTTCAGTGACTAAAGCTCAGTGATTGTTAAGAAACAATCAGGAAAACCTTGAAATGATGGTAAATTGTTAATGATTTATATATTCAAGGTAAGTGGCAGTAAGGTTTATATCACTAATAATCACTCAGAAGATGAAGGTAGTAATTATGACAGTTTAGGAATTGGGTCTGTATGAATTGTAAGAAAAATCTCTTTCCCTTTTAGATTTGATCATATCCAGGTCAAATAGGAAATGTTCCACTTGCAGGCTATCTCTGCCCCAGTCCTTGTTTTATATTTTCAAATGAATAAACTGCTTTAGTTTGAAGATGGGTGTGAAAGGTAACATTCTGAAATATATCCTCACACATTTTACTGTGTAAACACATATACACCCAAACAAAATCCTACTTATATAATGTCCCTATAGAAGAGTAGTAAAATCCCATGGAATCCTGGGGTTCCACAGATGTGGTTTGAGGAACCCAATTTAAAATATGTTTATATACTTTTTTAGAAGTATCAGTGTATCAGGATAATTTTGGCTCCAAATAAGTTACATGTCTTTTATTCACATACTCACATATTAAGTCCTGAGACTGGACAGCTACAAGGTCAATTTATCAGCTTATCAGAGACCACTAAAGATCTCAAACTCTTTCTTTCTCTCTGCTCTGCTATATCTTGCATGTTGGAGCTCCCTTCATGGTCACAAAGTAGCTGCAGAAGCTCCACACATCATATCTTATATCCTCACAAGGTAACAACCAAAACATAGATGGTAAAATAAGTACATGACCTTATCTTCCGTTCTTTTCTCAGAGTGAGAAAAGCATCCCAGATGCCCATCCCCAATCAGATTTCACCTTATAAGGCTGACAATTGTATCATGTGTTCATTCCTAAGCCAACCATGGGGGGTGTTGAATGATCATCATTGGTTTAGATAAGTGATTCTCAACTCCGGCTGTACACTAGCATCATTTGGAGAGTTTTTGAAAACTGTCAGGCTCCCTGGAGGTGGGCCTGAGCATCAGAATTTTTTTATAGTACTCTGTGCATTTTTTTCCTTAAAGTATCATTGATATACACTCTTCTGAAGGTTTCACATGAAAAAAAACATTGTGGTTACTACAGTCACCCATATTATCAAGTCCTCCCCACACCCCATTGCAATCACTGTCCAACATCCTAGTAAGATGCCTCAGAGTTACTACTTGTCTTCTTGAGCATCAGTACTTTTATAGAGCTCCCAGAAGTTTCTAACTAACAGTGAGGGTTGATCACAGCTGTCAGAATGACTATTACCAAAAAGACATGATAACAATATTTTTACCAAATGACTATTACCAAACAATGACTATTACCAAAAAAACACCAATAACAAGTGTTGGTGAAGAGGTGGAGAAAAGTGAATCCTTGTGCACCATTGGTGGGAATGTAATTTGGTGCAGTTGTTATGGAAAACTGTATGGAGTGTCCTCAAAAAATTAAAAATAGAGCTACCATATGACCCAGCAACTCAGTTCTGAGTATTTACCTGAAGAAAATGAAAACACTAATTCAAAAAGATATGCATCCCCGTGTTCATTACAGCATTATGGAAATAATCAAGTGTCTACTGATGGATGAGTGGATGAAGAAGATGTGGTATATATATATATACAAAATAGGATATTACTCAGCCATAAAGAGAGGGAAAGCTTGCCATTTGTGACAACATGGATGGACCTTGAGGGTGTTTTGCTAAGTGAAATAAGTCTCATTTATAGGTGGACAGAGAACAGACTGATAGTTGTTAAAAGGTACAAACTTCCAGTTATAAAAGAAATATGTCATGGGGAACTAACACAGCATGGTGACTGTAGTTAATAATACTGTACTGCATATTTGAAAGTTGTTGTAAGAGTACATCTTAAAAGTTCTCATTAAAAGAAAAAAATTTTATAACTACATATGGTGACTGAGATAACCATGTTGCAATATATGCAAATATTGAATCATGTTGTATACCTGAAACTAATATAATATTGCAGATCAATTATACCTCAATAATACTAAAAGAAAAACTCCTGAATAAAAACAGTGAGGTGTGAGAACCAGTGAATAGTCTAATTATTAGATGAGTTAAGATTTTCATCCCTCTAGGTAAGGCGGGACCCAACCTTTCTTGAAATATGTGGTTGCCTGGTAACTGAACAAAATCAGTGTTCTGTTATCAAGGAAGAGGAAGAGATGGCTATGGCAGGTCAATCCTGGCATTACCAAGAGGCTTTAAGAACTAGTCAGAGCTGTAGAAGCACCTGTTACTGCTGCATACTATAAACACTGAAGGTGAGTTTTATTTTGAAGTCACAAGTGGTGTACTGCATAATTGCTAGTCATTAAAGAAAATGAATTCCTTCTTGTCTCCTTAGGCTCAGAGCTACTCAGACATCGAGAAGCAGGTTTGTCAAGATGACAGACGACCAAGGTAATGGATTCCAGTGATGAAACAGGAAATTCATTCATGAGTCTTTGGCACACCTCCAAACCGACTGTTTAGCCATAGATGGAATAACTAGATTTTCCTACTTTTGTTATATTATCTTCAATGAGAATGACCAAATATTAAACTAGATGGGTCTCTAGAGAAAATCTGACTCTCACACTCTCCCCATCCCACCAACCTGCAACCGTTTTAATATTTGAAGAGACAGAAGCACAGAAAAGTTGTATAATTACAGGAGATTACATCAGGAGTCTGTGGCAGAGTGAGCCCTTTTCTCCACCTCTCCAGTCCTATCTTTGGTACTTTCTTACAATAATTAGAGTGTTTCTCTGATTGAAGCTCTGTTCCTATTCTGTGAATGCTGTTTAGGAGGTGCTAAATAAGCATCATTTACCTTTAAACTCACTTTTCTAAAGGGACACATGGGGGCAGCAAATGTTTAGGAAAAAATTCCAGTTCTAACTTGTGAAGGCTATGTATACATACATATTTGGAAAAGGAATATTTAGTGGGAGTAGTTTGCATATTTGATGGTATTAAGATTGCTTGTGATCCATATGTTTCAACATGGTAAAGGGGACTTCACAGAAAGTGGTTACTATGATAAAATTTGACTTCCAAAATGTGCCACTGCTAAGAGATTATGAAAAACACTCCTTATACATAGGATGTGTGTCTTCTTCAGAATGTTTGTTAATATTGAGCCATACCTTCCTTATAGAAGTTAATCAAATTTTGTGCCACCGGAATAAGAACATGCAAATTCTTGGTAAAGATTTCCTTTGGCTGCTACCATAACCCCTTTTCATTGTTATGATCAACCATGAATAAAATGTTGTCTTTTGGTACTTTCTTCTATTTGTTACCCCCTACTCGTTTAATGTTTTCTTTCTTCTTATCAATTGTTTCTGATCGCTCCCTATTAATTTCTGAGGGATTATTCCTGCTTTCCTCCTATCACTCATTACTAAAAGTAGAGTTCTTATATTGGAATTTTGTGCCAGAAAATATTGGGCATGTGTCTAAACAATGTTCAAAACACATTAAAGAGACAGGTAACTGCAGGCCTAATCAGACTAGAAGTTTGCCTTTGCTGGTTTTCTTGTAGCTTTTAGTGGAAGTTGGGCTCATTCACGAGAAACAGTCACCAATGAAATGTCAACATCAGAGCTACTGACCCAAAAGCTTGTTCTCTAGCATTATCTGGAATCAAGGCTTTGGAGGCCATGTCTATCAACACTAGACATCTCCCCTGTGCAATCAACAGTGGATATATTGTTTGTATTTAATTCCAATCTCTTTAAAGCAGATTGGATGCTTAGTTTTACATTTAGTCAAAAAGGTATTTAATTGGGCCTTAATCCTGAGCACAATCCAGGAGAAAATGTTGTGAATTAACTCAGTAGGGAGCAGGTGGATGAAGGGCAGGCCACCAGCCTGGACACCTAGTTCTGAACCGCTTTAAAGGTACCAATAAGCTGAGTGGTGCTGGGCTCAGTGTACACACCTGCAGGAGGCTGCCATACACACGCCTATGGAAGGCCATTACGATGAGAGCTGTAAGCCTCTACAATTCTGTGATTCTCATCGTTTCGTCCTTCCGTTAAAATTGTGGAAAGCATTCTGAATCTGAATTCCTCCTCTTTGGGAGGTTTGAGCCAGGCTGTTGTTGAACATCGCAAGTCAGATTTTTCCTACTTGTGCTGGCACTGGGACACGCCACAACTCTCAAGGCCAATGAAATCCTATTGCTTGAAGAAGTTTTGCTTTGTTAGCTTTTCCTTCTAGCAGTGAAAGAGAAAAGATATTAAGAATTTACAAACTGCATATGTGTATTTTACATGTGCATATAACTTGAATTTTATATAATGGTTGCTTGAGTGCTCTAACAATGAAAGGAGAAAATATGTATATAAACAGTTTTTAGGTATTTATCCTTTTTTCAGTACGCTTGAGACATTCACTCAAGCAGTAGTCTTACAGTTGAAAATTTTTTTAAACTGGAAATTACAGTGGCCAAATGCTGTTGTCTTGAGTCTTTGTTCAACTAAGTGTCTTAGATGACTTCACTTTTAAAAGTTACTGAAGCAAATGAAAACCAGTTCTTCAAAACTAGAAATAAAATATTTAAGCTGAAGACCATAGTTAACTTAGTATCCTGTAACTGGTATTTTGAATAGTAAGCCTCAATGAGGAGACAAGTCAGAAAGAGAACTGTGTGTATAAATCATCAGGTTCTGGTGTTTGTTCTCAATTCCCATGAGAAAACTTCCTTCTTATTCTTCTCAGCACCACACCTCAAAGGAAAATTATATAATTCCTATATCCACAACATTAGGACTGAAATTATCTAATGAGAAAGCATGTACACTTTACATTTGTTAAGACTCAGAAACAATACATTTTTTGAGTTTGGAAACAGGTGAACTGATGTGTGCCACGTCAAAACCCCAAATTTTAAAACCCCCATATACTTGATCTGGCTTTGTTAAATTGTCAACCTAAATTTTGAATGCAAGCTACTATGTTGAAATAAATAAAACCATAATGCCATTTGAACATTGTCTAAGGTTCCAGAGTCATATGAATTAGTTTTATTTCAGAAAAAGAAAACTCTCTAAACTCGAGAAGCAAAATGTAAGCATCTTTGGTTTTTGAATATGTAATTGGAAATACAGAGGTAGCTGGCCTGCTACTTTGAGATCCTGGATGAATAATCTTGTGCAGCCTCAAACACGCACAGCAGAGCAACTTGCTGCAATGCAGCCTATAAGCATCATGTGCAAAAGCAACCAGGCTCCGTTATTTGGAAAGTACAGGCGTTAAAGTGTGGAAATCTGACAGGTGTTTATGATAACCGAGGTTTGCTTTTTTCGAGTCTATAGTCGCCTGAAAAAGCAGTGAAATCTGGTGGCTCCGGGGCCCGATGAGCACACCACCAAGGGCAGAAGGGAAGAAGCATGTGATCTCCACTTTTTGAACTAAGGCCTTACCTCGTATTTCTCATTTAAAGTGACAGATCCTCGGGGATGTTCTCCCAGTAGGCAACAAAGACAAACAAAGTGAGCGAAGCCTTATCTGTGTATTCATCACCCTGGGCCCTTCGGGCAGCGGGAATCGGGGAGAACACTCGGGGCCTGCACAGAGGGAACCAGGACCGAGTTCTCGCGGCAGCCCAGGTTTTGCACGGCAGAAAATTTGCAGGCTTCCTTCCCAGACTTTCAGGAGACTTGCATCAGTTTGGGAGACTCTCTGTCTCCACCGGCCTCTACATTCTGAATGGGAGCGAAGCCGATGGCCCCCCGGCCCCAGGCCAGCCCGGGTTTGGCGCCAGCCTCCCGAAGGAGGCCCGACTGCAGCGGGGACTGCCGGCCCGGCGGGGGTGCCCTCGCTCAGCGCGCCCCCAACCTCCCCCCGCGGCAGCGGCCCCTGCCCGGGAGCGGGCAAGGTTGGCAGCGCCGAGGGGCCTCGGCGGCGGGAGCCTGAGCGCTGCTCTCGCCTGCCGTCCCGTGCGACACCTCGGTGCAGGCTGCGAGCGACGCTCACTTGTTTGCCCCGATATAGCTACTTCCCAGGGAAGACCCTCTCAGTCTGCAGGCGACCCGGGGCACGCAGCGCCGGCCGGTCACACGCCCTCCTCTAGGTTACATGTCCAGAGGGCAGCTGCGTGTGAGCCCCGAGGGCCGCCCGCGCCCGCCTGCTGCGCGAGCCTACAGCCGGCCGCTCTCTCCCTGAAGGCTCCCAGCTCGCCACCCGGGCAACACAGAGCCCTTTTCCTGCGGGCGTGGCGGACCTGCCCTAGCACAGGGCAATGGGGCTGGAGAGAGGACTGCAAGGGCCCTGAGGCTGATGCGCACCGATCAGCAAACTTAACCTGAGGAGTCCTGGGCGTAGGATGGAGCGTAGAGAGGAGGTCCACTTACCCGGTGCACGCAGAAGCCAGGGGGATTCGCGGTTTTCCGACTCCAGATTCAGAGGACAAGCGCGTGGCCCGAGCGTGTGAGACTGAAATGCAGAGTGGGCTCGGGGTTGGGAAGAGGGGATAGAGAATGAGTAGAAGAAGCAACATCCGCGAAGAAAAAGAAGTCCAGAGCTCGCAATTTGAGTAAAAATTATTAACGTCTGGCCTCCGAGTAAAACCCGGGTGTGGTCCTCAGGCTATTTGCCGCGATAACGGCCGAAGCCACAAGAGAGGTAGTGAAACGCTGAGTTAGTAGCGATGTCTTGTTTGGCAGCGATGTTGAACTTGTTCTAAAATTGGTAATTTCAATGCGGGGCAATTTGCTTGAGAGATTTACACCTCGCCAGATCTAGGACTGAGTCACGCCCACAGGAAGGACAGGTGCAGCTGGGGTCTCAAGCCTTTCACAAGGCTGAAGATGAAAATAGCTTCAGATTTAAAAAGACACACCCAAAACTCTACCTCTGATAGAGGCACACTGTTTCCCTAGGTCATTGATTCTCAAATTTTAGCATGCACTAGCATCGCTGGGAGGACTGGTTGAAATACTGATAGCTGGATCCACCCTCAGGGTTTTCAGTAGAGCTAATGTGGCGCCTGAGAATTGGCATTTCTAGTAAAGTCCCAGGTGATGGGGATCCTGCTGGTCCCTGGGCCATACTTTGAGAAACTTTGAACTACTGCCGTAAGCCACTGGTTCTCAGATTTGGCTGCACATTGCCATCAGTTGGGATACTTAAAAAATATTTATGTTTGGGTCCTACCCCTGGAAATTCCTGCTTCAATTGATGTGGGGTGCTACCTGAGCATTAAGAATTGAAAACTCTTTAGGTGATTCTAGTTCACGGCTACGTTTGAATGCCATTGCCCTAGGTCATCCATTGCCCCAGACAGCCACTGTGTGGGGAGAGGGGATGGTGCCCTTCTCCAATCCTGCTGGTAATTCTGCTGGCTTAAGATCTAGCTCCACAGTCTTTGGGAAGGAAAACTCCCTCGTCTTACAGATGTTCTGCACAGTGACACAACAAAACATTGATTTTCTGTTTCATCAACGATACAGGAATTACAGCAGATCAAACAGTTCCCTCAAGGCCTTCAAGAAATGCAAGCCATATTGTAAAGATGATTCTGTTTCTGACCAGACTCAGGATATCCCACTGGGGACCAAAGTGAACTCTTAAAAGAGTTAGTGATTGCTGACTTTTCAGGCTAGAGTTCTAGAGACCAAGAGTTGCCAGATCCAGGCTGGATCACAGGCACTTGTACCCAAACTGGCCAAATGCTGACCTGCTACATCAATGTGGCTGCAGGAGAACTGTCGCCCTTGGCTTGGAGAGTGGGGGATGGGGGGAGCAGGACTGGATATCCAGGATTGCTCAGGCACAAACCCAAACTCTGTTTATATTAAGAAGTGAATTACTGATACCAAGAATAAAAAGGTCTTCACAGTGGATATCTGAAGGGAAATGGGTAGAAGGAAATTCATTCTCTTCTCCTTTCAGAAGGGCAACTGGAGAGGCAGAGGCACCCCTGCACCCTAGAGGAACCTTCCAGAAGCACCCCACTGTGCATTAGTTTGATTACCTGAAGGGTTTCTCTCCTCACTGAAGACAAGCCAGGACAGGAATGGAGATAACCCAAAGGGACTGGGTCCCCACCGGGATTGTTTGTCACTTCCTAGGACTTCTACCTTTCCCTCATTTTCCCCTTAGCACATACTGCCTGGCAGGGTTTTAATCTCCTGTCCCCCAGAAACAAGTGCACGGGAGGCACATGGGGGTTAAGGGAAACAAAACCCTCTCCCACTGGTTAAGAATTCCTGCGGACTGTCTTTTGGGCCCTACACTGTCACACACACACACACACGGAAAAGAGATCAAAAGGGACCTCGTAGTTCGCAAGAACTCATTTTTCCCTCTGCCCATCTATTTGGGGTGGGGACTGGGGATGTGAGAGAGGCTTTGGATCATCTGTGAAAACACTAGAAAAGTAGACGTGGGAGTGGGAAACGGAGATGGGCGGGTTCCAAAGAGCGGGGGTGCGTAGCAAGGGGAGAGAGAGTGATTGGGCGCTCTGTCCCGCCAAGTCCCAGGCTGGACTCCCCTGTCACACGCCCGTGCCAGCGCTCCGGCTACCCTCTCTGTTTCCTGCCTGGAGGGACCCAGCGTGTCCAAGCTATTTACTCTGGAAGAGATTTAGGACTGAGTTTCCCCTTTCCTGCCCCCGCCCCTGCACGCGCGCGGGTGCGCACACACAAACTCCGCGCGGTTCTTCGCTGGGGTTTCCCTCCGGGGCAGATTACTTTATGACAGGGTGTGATAAGTGGTGATTTTGTTCCTCTTTTGATGGCAGGATTGCTTTGTAAACAGAAGCGCAAACTCGTTCCGATAGTGGTTCCGCACCAGTGCTCGGCGGCCGCCCTGGCACAGCGGGCGGCCTAGGCTGCTACTGCACCTGTCGTCTGGGGACTAGAAGGACAGGACCGCGCGTGGAGAGGATGCACCGAGTGGGAGTCTTATGGCCTCCAGGGCATCAGTAGGGTTTCCCGGCCTGCTGCACACCTCGGACCTTCTGTACCCATTGCACCAAGAACTCCCCGTTGAAATTTACCGCCTGGGCGGCGCAGCAGTTACACCCTTCAGGGTCGCCGGCCTGCTTTCTGCATTCTCCGTGAGCACCTTTGACAAGCGGTTTGGCTTCTTCTTCCTGTCCTTACTGGCTCTTCCTTTGCCCTAATCCAGGCGGAGAGTCGAGCGGGCTTTTGCGCGTGGAGGAATCGCTCCAGGTGAAGGCCTCCGGTTCTGGCTGCAAGACACCGCCCAGCGTCCTTTCCCTTTCACCCTGAGTGGCCAAACCTTTCCCGTCCTAGCTCCGAACCTGGGGCCAGTTTTCCGCTCTGAGGGGCCCAAGGAAGACCCAAAGTCGACAGGTTCTCTTAGGCCCAAGGCCGGGAGGGCTGAGCCACGGCAGGGAAACACCCACAGGTGCAGTGAGGGGTCACACCACCTGCCCCAATAACCCCCAACTCCAACAAGGGGAAAGCCAAGCCGAGGCCAACACAGCAGTAAACTTCCGATTTACCCCCATTGCCCAGATTTAGGTCTACACAAATGCCTGTAAGAGCTTGGAAAGGGGGCGCTGCGGGTTTGGCATTTGATGAATGAAGAGATGGGGAAGAGTGGGAGGTTCCGGGGTGGGGGAATGCGACTCAAGCAGAGCTTTTCCCAAAGAGAAGATTGTTCCTTAGACTTTGGGGCTGGTGGACCTGGAAAGCGGGTAAATAGGAGTAAATTCCACACGGGTATCTCAGACACCGGGGGCCTCAGAGCGCCCGAGCCCTGCACCCTCTGGAGCTGGGAGCTCGGCTCAGACTGACAGGGTCTTGCCGCTCCTGCCCACAGCCAGGGCTGCTAGCACTGAGCGCCACACAGAAAACTTCGCGACGGGCCCAGAGTCCCAGGGCCCATTAGCTGCGGAACCTGCTTTGTGGTGGCAGCGCAGCGCCCCAGGGGGAAATGGGGTGGTCCTGTTGACTGCTACCCCTAACCCGGTTACCAAAAGGAGCTGCAGTTTTCTCTGATCCTCAAGAGGCCCAGGGGCAGCAGTTCTAGAGGCTGCTTGGGTGCTGAGGTGGGTCGCCAAGAACGGCTAGTGGCTTTGGGCCTGCCCTCATACTGGGCGCAGGGGGCTCACTCGGGTGGCTGACTGGAGCCTGGGCGCAGGTGAAGCTGGGAGGTCCTCTGCAGTCTCTGCAGGGCTTCTTCCTGGAGGAGGCAGGCAGGCTGGTGCGGAGTAGTTAGTGAGGCCATCCAGGTTGGGGAAGGTCCTGAGGGAAGAAGCCTGCGTCTGGGGAGCCTGGCTGCGGTCTGAGGAGGGTGTCTCTGTTGACCACGATGTCCGACTGCGCCCCCTAAGGAAGCAGCCGTGGAGTTGCCAGCATCTGGAATTGAACCCGTCTTGGGTGCCGTGAGGGTGCGGGTGGGGCGGCGTAGACCTCGACTGCCTAGGCAGTCTTTCCTGAGCTTGCAGCGTAAGTCAGGACGTGCTAAGCGTTTTGCGCACAACCTCCTAGTGAACTTTCACAAGTTACCCATTTTCCAAGCGATTAAATTGAGGTTCAGACAACTTCAGTAACTTGCTCCAGATCACTCAGCCCGTGAATGCAAATGACAGAGCTGAGTTTGGACCCCAAATGGTGGTGCTCTAAAGCTAAATTCTAGCTCCCAGCTGTCCCTGGTTTGCTCGTGTCCCTCCTTTCTCGCCTCTCCTCCCACACCACCCGGTCCCCATCCCGAGCTTCTGAACCGACACGAAGGGTCCTCGTGCCCAGGCCTGGGCTACTTCGCTTCCAAATATTCCCGTCTGCTTGCATCCAGCCCTGCGCGGCGTCTTGGCTTCGCACTGAACCGCTCGGGCAGCTTCTTCCCCTCCTTGCCGCACTCTTTCCCCGCCACCAAAAGTACCAAAGTTTGAGTTGGCACTCTTCGCGCCCGAACCGGGCCCTAGCGCACGTCCGCCCGTCCTTCCGGGGCTCGGCCTGGCCCAGCCAGCCAGGTATCAGGTCCGTCCAGTCCTTGCTCCCCGGAGTGCAAGACCCGCGAGGCTGTCAGAGCCTGAAACCGTGCTAAGAGGGCGCAGCACCCTCAGCTGGCAACTCGAAGACCTACAGGCGAGTCCTCCCCGTCTTGGACTTCGACGAGTTCGGTGTTCACCAGCCTATTTGGACAGTATGAAAAAAGCTAGGAAAGTGAAGTGTAGACGCTTATAGGTTAAAATTTCAGTTATTTAAAATTATTGCAAGGGAAAAAACCACCCACAAACAAAACCCAAACTTGTTGAGCAAGGTTCTAAGGCAGGTCCAAAAAGTTTAAAATCAACAAGAGAATCAGCGCCGGGATGAAAGTCCGCAGCCCAGGGATGATTAAAATGCCTAGGCGACAGGGGACTCCTCGAAGAGCAACCACCACACCACCCCTGGCAATACCTGAAGGGTGTAGGGCCGTCTGGGCAGGCCCTGGGGGATGAAGGCTGGAGTGCAAGTTTAGAGAAGGGACGTTTGGGTATCGGGACAAGTCTTCTCCACTGTTCAGCGCAGAGCTGACCTTTTACATATATTTCCTTGCCCTGTCAGATAAGAGGATTTTAAACCGGTTCTTTGTTCATCTCTCTGTCCCCGCGACGGCAGCCGGGAGGGTAACTGGGCCTGTCTCAGGAGTACCAGTCCTAAACCCTGGACACTTGGATCAGCCGGATCTCGTCTGGTTGCTGCGGGAATGGGGCTGGCAAGGTGGCTGGGAGAGCGCGGCCCGAGGCTAAGCTCCTCAAGCTCGCCCCTCACCCCTACCCTGCCCGCCAGGTGTGGTTCCTGACGGGGGAGGTGAGCTACTCGGGAGCCCAAAATCCTGTGGCTTCTTTTAAAGCTCCCTTCTCATTAAAAGCAGCGGTGAAATCACTTGAGTGATTTTATCTGTCGTGGGAAAGCAAAACCCCGGCCCAAACCTCAGTTGCCCATCCCAGAACCGCGAACGCCCCAAAACTCTCTTTAGAAAGTTTTTAGTGGAAAAGATAAAAAGCTGGGAAGCCATCGAGGAGGGGGCGGGGAGTCGTGAAAGTATGAAGGGAGGGTGACCTTAAACAGAAGCGTGAGTGTTTGAGTGTGCAAGCGTGTTTGTGTGTTTGGCTCTCTGCGGTGGGAGGAGACTAAGCTAGAAGCCAGAAGTGAAAGAGAATCGTGAACGTCTTCACCTATTGAGAAACACTTTGATCTGGGATCCGACGCTGAAGCAGCCCTAGGGGGTGCAAACAGACTGATCCGCGAGGGCCGGGAGTGTCCTGAACCTCGTGGGCGGATGGGGAGGCCCTGGCGGGGATCGGGCTCCACAGCGTCCATCCAGGTGCACGGGACCTATCGGGTCTGGCCCCATCTCCAAGCCTTGCCCTTCCCCCACTCCACACCCGACTCCGGGGTGGAGACTCTCCCAGCCTCCAAGTTCCGAGGGGAGGAGAGCCACAGGAAGAGCGCCTAGATGCCCCCATTGCCTGAGTGTGAAAACGCACCCACTCCCGCTCGCATCGCGCCCCGCACACCTCAGCAGGCTGTCTGCCTTGGTTACCCGGCTCAGGGACTGACCGGGAAAGCGGGTTGGGGCTGTTGGGAAAAGCCGGAGCTGATGGCGAGATTGCCGCGGCTATAAATCCATCACTTCCCAGGTCAGCTCCGCGAGGCGCTGAGACTAGGGCTGGCGGAGCGAATTCCTGGGCTAGCGCGCATGCGTCGGCAGGTAGCAACCCAGCTCTTTATGACCAGGTGAGATGTTGGTGAGCAGGTAAAAAAGGAGGATTTGCCTAAGCGATTCCAGGGAGCGGGCCCGGCCGAGCCCTACAGCCCATGCCCGGCGGGGACCCGTCGCCAGGAGCGCCGAGCCGCGATGTCCATACTTGCCAAAATGGGGGACTGGCAGGTACGGGGGTTTGCCTTGGCTGGGGCTGAAGTGGGCGGAGGTGGAGCGGGGAGGGGGCCGGGAGGGGGAGGCGGAGAGGAAGAGCCGTGGCCCAGGGCTGGAGAGTCGTCGGTGAGGTGCGCCTAGCAGTGCCCGGGAGCGTTCCCAGGAGAGCAAAGGGGCTCGAAAAACGTTTGCCGCTGGCGGGCCGGCGCTGGGGAAAGTCCGGCGCACCCTCCACAGGTGGCCCTGGGGGTCATGGTGGTTTGCGCTACAGAAGTCCCCCCCTCCAAGTAGACACAGGGGTGGATGACTAATCCCGGGGAGGGGGGGAAGGGCGCAGGGCGGGGGTTGCCGCCCGCGTTGAGGAAGGTTCTCAGCTGAGTACGCCTTTAGTCTTGCTCTAGACCCCAGGGCTGCCCCTGAGGTGGGGTTTTGGAGCACCTATCTATCTTTGTGCCTCCAAGTCTGGGGGACCTAGGGGTGTGGAGAATGGGTAAGGGTCCAGATGGCGGAGTCAAGCCGGCAAGCAGGTTCTTCTGGGAAATATTTAAGAGTTTGTGCAAAGTTTGCAGCTCTCTCTGCTTCCTGAAGCCAGTTCTTGCCTCTTGGGCAGCAGATGGGGATGACTGGATGAGGGGTGAATGATGGGTAAAGAGGCAAAAGGATTCTGACGAAACCAATGCCTGCCACGCTTGGCCCTGTTAGGCTACGGGCACCACCATGCCAACCAGTCTCTGGATCATGGCCTCCCTGAGCCCCGGACTGACCCCCTCCCTGAGTGCATTCGTCCCTTGCCCTCCTGACTTCCAGACATTTCCTCTGCGGGAAGCAGGGCGTCCCTAGACAGGATAGTTTTGAAGGTAGCAGGCTCTCCTCTGTGCTGATTTCAAAATAGGAACCGCGGGGCCCTCTTTTTGCCCCAGCCAGGTGAGGCCTGGTTAGGGCGAGCTTCTGTGTGCCTAAAAGCCTTCAGGGTGATTCCAACCTAATGCGAGGAACTTCCAAAGAAAAGTCAAGGCCCTGTTTCTTCTGGGGTGAGTTCTTTTACTTGTTTCAGATTTAGGCCGCTGGAAGTAAAGTTTGGAGAAGTCCCATCTTCACTACATTCCCTGGAGTTGAGGAATGGAAGTGGTCTTGCAGTATTTCTTTCTTTCCTTGTCCTTATTTGTATCGACCTTGAGCTGTTTTATACCACTTCCCTTGGTTAAACCTCACTGAATGTAATTTCATCCCCAAAGTTAGACTGTGTGGTTTAAGGATGCACATCCCATGTTAAACACAAATCCTGGGAATCCACACCTTTCCCTCTTACCCCTGTCAGCCTTAAGGCCCTTCTGTATTTTCTTCTCTGGAGAGTGTAGACTGGCAGTCTTTGGTGTTTTCTCCTCAAGCTGCTGGAACTTTGCTGCAAAATTCCTAGGCGTTGAGAAGGACCCCACAGCGCAGGCTCGGCCTGGGTCTGGGCCACAGGTGGGCCTAGGGTTCAAAACAGCGAGATTTAGGCCTGAAGGAGAAAGAAGTGAGTCTTGGGCCTGGCTCCTGCGGGCTCACAGTTTGACATGTGGTGGGAACCCTAAATCGCGGGTGGAGCATGCGGATTTGGGGCCTGGAAGGGCGGAATCTTCCAGGCTTGGCCTTTTGGTCTCCTGGGTCCCACTGGCTGGTGACTACAGGAGAAAATAGAGTCATTCTGGCTCCTCGCTCTCGGTGTTTCTCTTGGTGTTTCTCTCACACAGATACTGTTTCTCTGACTGCCTCTCCACGCCCCAATAACAGGCCTGGACTCCCGACTCCTACCCCCAGGCCTGGCGCTACTGTCCCGGGGTCCCTGCGAGGCCGAGCATTGACATGCAATGAAGGGACTTGTCGTGGTAATGACGCTCACACTAAACCAGCTCTGCTGGCTCCAGGGGAGACAGGGGCGCCCGCCCGGGCCTTTCTTCAGCACCCACAACGCAGTGGCGGCGCAGAGCCCGCAGGCCCCAATCTACACCTCAAAGGCCCCCTCGGCGGGAATACGACAACAGTTTAGCAGCCCGGGCGGGAAGCGGAGCCGGAGGTCTGCGGGGGCGCGGGTCAGCAAGGGGGTGGGTGGAGAAGATAAGGGCCTTAAGCGCCATCCCCAGCCAGCAAACAGAAAGAAAGAAAGCGAATTTAGAGACTCCTTAACCACGACGTCTGGGGGTGTGAAACCCCATGCTTGCTGGCCTAGGATTCGGCCTACTGGATCACGCTCTGCGGCTGCGGCCGCTGCGAAGGTGTCATGCTCCCGGAGTCCCAGTTCCCGATTTCAAGCCGCTGCTTCGGGCCGTGGGCCCTGGGGCAGCCCCGCGGGGTGCGTAGTGCTAGCACTGGAAGCTGACCATTTTCTGAGCGGAGTGCAGAGCTGAGCCGCAGGCTGGGTTCCGCCAAGGGACCGTAGTGAGTGTTGAGGTGGAAAAAGGGGGTGCGGGGAGCGCCCAGGATGCTGGGAGGGCGTCATTCCAGCTCTAAATCCCTCTTCTAGCTCCAGTCTTCTGAACTTTGGGGGGAACTGAGGCGGGGGTGGGGGCTGTGGCCTGCTGTGCCTGGCTTGAGGAATTTGCTGTGGTCTTCTGTGGGGAGAATTGACTTTCTGCAGCGTTGGGGCAGGAATCCTCCCTCTTCTTGCCCTCCTTCCACCTGTTAAACGCTCAGATTTGCCGCAGCCTCTCCCCCTTTGCGAGTACGCACTGTGAAAACCCGGAGACCTGGAGATTTGCAAGAAACAGGCCCAGATGGAATCAGAGGTCGTTGCTAGAGCAACTCTGAGGCAAGACTTACTGTTGAGTTTGTAGTGTTCAAGGGGGAGAAAGAAACTTTTTTAATTGAGGACAAATGAGGAAGCTCAACCAGGGAAATTACTGTGTATTTCCAAGGACCATATCACGTCTTTCTTTCTCTTTATTCCTTAAAATTATTTGCTAAAACAGAAAAGAAAAAGAAGAGCCCGGGTGGGGCGAGCAGGCCGCTGTGTGGAGAGGCAGAGCCAACCTGGACCAGGGGGTGGCTCCCAGGCCTCCGGGTTCCCAGTCAGCTGGGCACTGCGCCGCGAGAGAGCCCGCATTAGTAACATCACCAAATCATGAAGGAACTCTCCGTGCTTTAATTAAAAAGGGGGATCTTGGGAAAATGAGCAGATTAGCACAGCGAATATTTGGTTCCCAGCGATTTATTTTGATGCATGCATGACATGGCGCACACATGTCGGCATTTCGGCTCAGCTCCAGAACTGACTGTAAGTCTCCATAGAAGTTCTATGTTTTTGTCCACATTAGTACCTAAGAAACCCTTAGCCCCAACACCACGTTGAATTTTCAGTCGGTCGTAGCTTCATACAAGACGAGAGGAAAATCATTTAACCCCTGGAGCTGTCAAATAACCTCTTTAGGGTACAATTTTTATTTTACACGCGGCAATTAAAGGATCACAAGCCCCAGTCGAACGACTGGAGTTGTCTGGCAAAATCTCCAACCTTGGCGGGAAGCGCAAAGCCAATAAAACTCCCAAGGCGCTGCGGCCCGAGGTGGTGGCTTCCGCAAGCGGAGGCGATCTCTTGTTGGGCAAAAATCCTGAAGTGACTTTGCCAGTCGTGGTTTGGTGATTATATTTAACTGCTAAAGGGATAATAATTTCCAATAAAATTCGTCGGGCCTGAAAGGACAGCGCGGTTAGTGGCGGCAGGGGTGGGGGAAAGGTGCTGAAAGCCGGGCCCCAGGCGCGGCCGCTGGGACCCGCGCAGGCCGAGTCGTTGCAGAGGACATCTCCCGGGAGGAAGAGGAGTGGGGTCGGAGGGGGCGGGGGAACGGGGGCGCCTGGGGCGGCTGGTCTCGGGGTGTGATTCCGTCTGCTCGCAGGCCGGTGTGCGCTCTCGGAGCAAGTTCGCGGCTCGGAGAGGCCTTTATACCTGCGTCGGAGCGGCCGGCCGCGGACTGCGGTGCAGGCGAGCAATTGGACTATTGTTGATATGCTAATGAGGCGATTAGGCGGTTGGTAAAGAGCTGGAAAAGGGAAAAGTTCCTACCATTAGAGGGAGATCTCCGAGCGCGCACGGGAGCTCCTTCCCTCCTCGCCTCCTCCTCCTCCTCGCCCTCCTCCTCGCCCTCCTCCTCTCCCTCCTCCTCCTCCTCCTCCTCCTGCGCTCACCGCCGGCAGCCGGCACTCTGCGCTTACCCAGAGAGTGGCTCCACTTGGGTGCAAGGCGGAGAGGGGGCGAATCCATTCACGCCGATCCATGAAAATGCTTTGGAAACTGACGGATAATATCAAGTACGAGGACTGCGAGGTAAGCGCGGCGCTCGCCGCCCGCAGGCTCCGAGCTCTACCCTCCCGCCCTGCTCCTCCTCTGCTCGCAGCCGGCTGCGAAATGCGGGTGGGACAAACTTTCCCCAGCGCTGCGCCCGCCTCTCCGATTCGCCCGAGGAACGCAGGGGAGAAGCTGGAGAGGCAGGATGTGGACGCTCCCTTCTTTCATTCCCCTCCTTCGAAGCCGTGTCCCACTTTCCCCCTTTTTCTGACCAATTTTGGCTGTGCCTAAGAGTGGAGCGAAAAGATGATCTTGAGTTTTTGAAGCAATTGCTGGCAGTTGGGCACAGCCTGGGCGCTCTGTGTGTCTGGAGCGAGATTCTGGGGGCTCAGGTTACCAGAAAGAGAAAGGAAAAACCCTTTTCCCTCTTTAATTTCCTTTCTGATCTTTAATAATTCCTTCTTTTATTTATTCTCTCTTTCCTTTCTTCCAACCTGCACCCCCCTTCTAAAAAGGCTCTTCTCTGTTTGGAGAAGGGGTCGCACACTACCTCGCTCTGAGGTGGGTTGCGCCTCCCTCCCAGTTAGCGAGTTCTGTTTGGGAGCACACATTTCCCAAATTGCTGCGGGGCTCGATCCAGGTACTCTCTAATTCAAGAAGTTCTAAGCAGCTTCTCCCTCTGAAACACTTGGTCCTTGCATCGCTAGGGTGGAGGTGGGGGTGCTGCGCGGCACAGAGCTGGCTGGCGGCCGGGTGTCCACGCACCGGCCCCTGCAGCCTCCCGACACTGCTGTATGACCCTGGGAATCCTGACAGGGCTGCACGAGACTTCTGCTGCTGAGAGCCTGTGGGGCCGACAGAGCGCGCCGCCTAGGAGCCCGTTTTAAAGCCCAGGGTTCCCGGCGCTCGGCTTCCCGGGGAAGCCCCAGCACAACTGGTCTGCCCGCGGGAGGCCTGGGAACGGGCCTGGCGGCCGGGGCCCCAGCCTCCCTTACAACCCCAGCTGGAAAGAGTGGATGAGTCACGGGAGGGGAAGAGGGAGGCGCGGCCGGTGATTACCTAAATAGGTGGTAGTCTCAGCTTTTGCATTTTTTTTTCTTTCTTTTCGGCTTTTGGAGCTGGGCATGTCTGGCGTAGAGGTCTGTGCGGGCGCAGCGGTGGGGGGCCTTCCTCTCTACGCTTGAAACCAGAACCTGGGCTTAGGTGAACGAGGTGTCACACGTCCCTTTCCCCCTCTTCTTTCTGTAGATTATTTTAAATCTTCCTCCTTTCCCGTGTTCTCTCTTTTCGCCTCCCCCCACCCCACCCCATAGGGCACAGGGTGACATCCCACGGGAATGGGCGCTTCTCTGGGGGCTCCCGTCGTATGCGGTGCCGAGAGCAGATACCCCATGTCAGACCAGCCGCTTTGTTTCTAGGGTTGGAGGATCCTTTGCGAGCTGGTCGGGTGAAACCGAGACCCTCAGTCTCCTAGGGTGCATGGTCCGGGTCAGGGTCGTGGCCGAAGCTCGGGCATTTCACTTCCGTGGCGGCCGAGCCCCATCCGGAGCGCCAAGCCCCAAGGCGAGCGGGATCCGAACCTCTGCGCGGCGCTAGGGGCCTAGGGGCCCTAGGTGGGGCGATGAACTTGCACCCCCACAGGGCTCCTGTGGAGGCGCGAGTGAATGTGTGTGAGGCAAGCGATGAGAAACGAGAGCAATAGGCGAATAAAGAAGGAAGGCTGTTTCAACAACTTTGCGGCGGGCGAGCTCCGGAGCAGGGATTTCGGGTTTCCGAGCTGGCGTGGGGCTAATTATGTCGGGGCTCTGCAGGGACACGCAGGAGGCGAGGTGCCGCTTGTTCTGACAACCCAGCGGGCAGACAGGCAGCGGCGGCAGCCTCGCCGCGCTGGGGTAGATCGAGCAGTGTCATGGGGTGGGGGGCGGGGGGGCGGGAGTGGCCCAGCCAGTCGGACGGGTTTGCCCCGGGAGCCGTAGCCCGTGCCAGCGGCGCCCAGGCTGGGCCACCTCGCGACTCTGCGCGCCCCGGGCCGCGTCCCGAATCCCCTCCCGGAACCCCTGCCCTGGGAGCCCAGGGCGGGGCTGCAGCTGCCGCGGAGCGTAGGCCCCCGGTGTCCGAGGGAAGCTCGAGCGGCGGCCCAAGCGAGGGCTGGCGGAACGGGCGGGCCCGTCCCGGGCGGAGCGCGGGGCCATGGAGGAGCTGCGCGGAGGCGGGCCGCCGAATCCCGAGTCCCAGGCCCGGCTGCGGAGCGGAGGAGCCCGCGGCCGGAGAGGGCCGGGCAGCACCTCCGGGGCAGAGGGCCCTGTGAACGCCCGGACGCGGTCCCCGGCAGCTCCTGCCGGCGACGCGCGGCCCGCACGGTATCCCGAGGTCTGCCCCAGCCCTTTAGGTCTGATTGTCCTCGCTCGCCGCCTCTCCCCTCCTCCTCCCCCGCGGCCTCCCCCTCCTCGCGCTCGGGCTCGGCCCCCTCCCCTCCCTCCCTCCTCCTGGAGGGCTCTCCCTCCTTCCTCCCTCCCCTCTCCCCACTCCGGGCTCCTCGCCCTCGCCCACACTTTTCTTTCTCACACACGCACGCAGACACATTCTCCCTCTCCGCGCTCTCTCCCTCGGTTCCCCTCTCTCCCTCTTTCTCTTTCACTTTTGCATGCCCTGCAACCTTTTAAAATGTTGCCCCTTCCCTGTGATTCGCCAGACGCCGCGCCGCGGCCCCCTGCGCGCTCGCCCGCTCCCTCTCTCGCCCGCTTTTTGTCTCTCGCGCTCCCTCTCCCCACCTCCGATTTGCTACACTGAGGCTCCCGTCAATGGACTGCATTGAGAGCCGGCTCCGGCGCGAGTTGCCTCTCCGCTTCACGCTCCATTTCCAGGCATTCTTCCCTTATTAAGTATTCGTGTAATATTAATAGTCATGAATATCTGCTATTAGGAGGCTCCAGGAACGCTGCCCAGCGCGGTTATTAGAAGCTCAAGCGAAGCCGCCGCTAAGAAAAGGGGGAGACACGGATTAAGGAACACGCACACGCACACAGACACACACACTTTTTGCTTTTTCCGTTTTTTGGGGTTTTTCATTTTTTAAGGAACTTTGAATCATAACCGATCACGGCAGGATAGAGACCGTGGGTTCGACCAGCTGAAGGCGCCGTTCAAATCGGTGGTTCAAGTTCGGATGGACCAGAGCGGGGCTCCAGTGCTCAGGCGAGCGGCTGCGCCGTGACTGGAGTCCTGGGTGGCGCGGGGCTCTCGGCGCCTTTTGTGTGGGGCGCGCTCGGGCGGCGGGGCAGCCGGGCTCTCCAGGCTTGCTTGTTTTTTTCCACCCTGACTCGTTACCCCAGACTCTGCGCAGATGTTAGTTCACAGTTTTTCAGCTATGGTGAGTCCCATCCCAACCCCATCCCTGTTTCCTTAGGAATTCTGTTGGTGAAACCTGGTGCTGCGGAATTGCCCGCAACTTCGGGGTTCACGCCCAGGTTTTCTTCAGGGCTCCCTTTTGCATTTGCATTTACCTGTTACCTCTTTTCCCTCGCTCTTTTCCATTCTTAAATCGGATTCATTACCCCCTTGCCCCTGCTCCACCTCTCCCGGGCCGCAGACCCACCTCGCTGCTACTTCCCAAGGCGTGTTTCTCCGCACGTTCTTTATTTCTTTGACTCTTCACTTGTTCCTGAGATGTCCTAAACATTGGATGCTTAATCCGTCCGCTGGAGAGGCGCGGGCAGAGGTGCCCCATACCCCCGGGGCCGGGGTGTGAACCTCCGAGGGTTCGCATTCCCTTGAATCAACTCTGTTCCCTTGTTTTGCAAGCGAATTGTAATTAGAGGAACGTAAAGTCAGGCGTTTCTTCTGCCCTTTGGGGCTGATGTGGAAGGGGCGGGGGCCTCCGCCCCGGGGTACACCTTTCTCTTTTAAACCCAGTAAGGCCAAATCTTTCCTTTTTAAACCTTGCCTTGACGTCCTCCTCTCCCTATCGTATCATAATCGACCCTGTCGAGAAAAAGGCTCCTAAATGAGGAAGCGGAAAAGACAGACCCCCATCCTGCAGTTAAAACCTTTAAGCTGGTAATTCAAACGTGTACTTTCATTACAGCCCCCCTGCGAAATGTTTCTATTTAAATAGTCATGAAATGGTAATAGTCTTTGAAAACGTGTATGATTTTTTTCCCCTTCAAATGCATGGAACAGGAAAAACAATAACGCAGTGCCAGGCAGGTTCAAAACCAGGGGAAAAAGGAAAGGCCGCTTCTGCTGTTAGCAGAATTTCTGTTTAGCAGAAATTTTAATTTTGCTTGAGGGAGGTTCATGTTGTAGCTTAATGGGCTGTATTCTGGGCTGTCCTTTTTTGTCTTTTGCCCCGCTTTGGAAAAAAACGCCCAAGGAAAGTCTCTCGTGCCTCCACATTTACACAATCGAATTCCCTGAGCTTTTGCAAGAGTCCGTTTCACTGCCGGGGTATTTTCCGAAATGAACAATTTAGAGCTCATTTCTTTCCGCGGCCTGCGAAGGGAACGGGCGATTTCCCACGCAGTCTTGCTGAGTGGGTTTAGTATGGGCAGCCGTAACTCGACACCTGATTTCTTTCTTTCCCCTTCTTCTTGCTCTCTTGTAGGACCGTCACGACGGCACCAGCAACGGGACTGCACGGTTGCCCCAGCTGGGCACTGTAGGTCAATCTCCCTACACGAGCGCCCCGCCGCTGTCCCACACCCCCAATGCCGACTTCCAGCCCCCCTACTTCCCCCCGCCCTACCAGCCTATCTACCCCCAGTCGCAAGATCCTTACTCCCACGTCAACGACCCCTACAGCCTGAACCCCCTGCACGCCCAGCCGCAGCCGCAGCACCCGGGCTGGCCCGGCCAGAGGCAAAGCCAGGAGTCTGGGCTCCTGCACACGCACCGGGGGCTGCCCCACCAGCTGTCGGGCCTGGATCCTCGCAGGGACTACCGGCGGCACGAGGACCTCCTTCACGGCCCACACGGGCTTGGCTCAGGACTCGGAGACCTTCCGATTCACTCCTTACCTCACGCCATCGAGGACGTCCCGGTAAGAGGCCGCGCGAGCGGAGAGGGGATGAAGCCTCTTTCCACCCACCCCCGGAGAAGATGCCGGGACACACAGCCGGTGGCCCCGGGTTTTCCTCCATGGTATTCACTTTTTCAAAATTTCATTGTATTTTTTGGGCGGTCGCTTTGAGGACCCAGACAGACCACGGAATTAAAAAATAAAAAAGTAGTTGAGAGTTCTGACCCTAGAACAATGGCTCCTGGGGCTCCTTCAGACAATGCCTGTATCACCATTTCCACAATACAGAAATACATCAGACTAGTGTCACCATTAACAATCTCTTCCCCTCTCGACGACTGTAAACTGTTTCGATTTTGGTCTAATTCCACCGCTGTGTGTGGCGTGGGGATTTCTCCATGTCCTGAAAAAGATGTTAAATTCAACTGAAAGGGCTCATTAAATGCCCTAGCAATTTAAAAGAGTGTAAAAGACATACTAAAAACACTATTTTTACTAGATTTTATAAGCATTTATGATATCTAAAAGTTATGTGCATACCCAACCCTGATTAAAGAATAATAAGTAGCAAATCCGAGCAGAGAGACATTAAAATGCAGCCTTCTTCTCTTCCTAGGGGTGCTAAATGCTGACCTCATAAATCATTAGCCCTGTTCCCAGCGCCTCTCAGAACCTGCTACACCCATATTAAATTAAATGTTTTGAGACTATTGGGTAATACATTATTTGAGTTCTAATTCAGTTTATCAATAAATGCAATTTAAAATGACTTCTAAATAAGCATGGTATTAGCACATTTAGTATTTACAATGTAAACCAGGCTATTGATAATTTGAAAAAACTTTCTAAAATTAAATTTAAACCAGCGTCTCTGCTTCAATTCTACATATTTATGGTTTCCTCACAACCTTCCTGAAATGGAATTACAACAAGCCAATAATTTTATTAAAGCTGTAAAGGCTCTGTTAATGCCGCTTTTCTTTGGAGAGGAATGTATCTGGATGTGATTTTTGCTAAAATGCTATTTCAAATTAGTGCATCAAATATTGCAGCAATATGTCCGTTGACAGTTTAATGATTACTGCATTAGATTGCAAAGAGAATGGTCAGATGAACTTACCTGCTTGCTTGGTGAATTTAAAACCTTATTTAAGTTACACAGAAAAATAGAAAATTTATTACACCTTTCATTTGGACCAGTTAATCACTGAAATTTGTTGGTTATGTTTAGCAGCCTTGCATAGAAAGCAGGAAAATAGGCACTTGATCCAATGTGGGGTTTAGTAAGCATTGTGTATGTGTGTGTTCACAAATGTTTCAGAAACATACTAAACAGTGCATTTCTTGGGAAGTAAAATGAGAGGAGCACTAGTTGAGAAAAGAGCATTTGAAAAACAAACCTGGAAGTTGTGATCCTTTTAGACCCTCTTCCCAGAGTCTCTGAGTGCTTTTCCTAGCCTGCTCTTTGGAAGTATTTGAATTGCAAAATAACGTCGTAAGCTTTTGAGTACTGTGAATTAGAATTGCTCTACTTTGTAAAAATCCCAACGTGGCTGGGGTGAATTCTTAACACCTGTGTAGTCACTCTTAGTGGTGGAATTGGTCAGTAGGCAAAATTAACCAAAAAATCAAATAAAAACAAGGAAACCCAGTTGCTGCTCTTCCCCACCCTCCCCCACCTTTTAAGAAAAAAAATCCTTCAAAGGAATTTGGGTCAGGAAAAGGGTTGTTTTCAATTTTCCCATTGCTGCAACAGTTAACCTTTAGTAAGAATGACTGCTAAATATTTAAGAAAATCAAACTGATGGTGAAAATTATTTAATCATTAATATCTCAGTGGGGCTTTAAACTTAACAGTCTTCCCTGTATGGACAAGGTCTAGAAATAACACAAATAAAAGTATTATGCCACACTACATTTAGTTTATGGGTTTAGGGTGCATGCATAAAGGGATCATATTTCCCCATATAGTTAAAACACAAGAACTGCAGCAGTAGTCATTTCTGAACATTTCTCAATTTAATTATACTTAAATCCAGAAGCACTTTAGGCAAGTTACAAATGAGAGCATTGAGTATAATAAAACCTGTAATAAAGCAACTTAGTACCATCCACCCGGAATCATTGCGATCAGGCACAATTAACAGGAGCATAAATCCAAGACAGAATGGAAAATGTTCGAATCAGTATTATTGTTGGACAAAGACTAGAGAAGGAAGTAATAGTTTTTTAAATGGTAATGCCTGTGTTTGGTAACGATTGCGAAATCTTCTATCTCAGCAGCCCTGGTGCTAATTTGTAAACACAGCCAGACATTATATTGCCTGTCAGTTTCTGCATTAGAAAACATGATTTCATTTTACTTTCTAATCACGTTTTGACTCTGGCACACACGTATACCATTCATCTGTAAAAAACAAAAAAAGGGAAAAAAAGAGACACACTAACAAATCTGCTGGGGGACAACAGAAAAACAGCCTCAAAGGTCTTTTTTTTAAAAATTGTTTTCATATTTCTATCTGATACCAGTTTAGGCGTACTCCTTTAAAAAAATATTTTCAGTTTTCTGTAAGCGAAAGTGTGTATATGGGTTTCCTCTTTATCTACCTAAAACATTTCCAACACTCTGCTGTTACTCCCGCCTCTGTCATTTCTATTGTGTTTCTCTCTGGCTTTTGATGCCTGAAAAGTGGAATCGCCAAAGTCCGAAGCCGCTGAGGTGCCAAACTAAAGCTCGGTGCATTTTAAAAGGTTGAACTGACTGTGAGAAAGATTAGGTGCTCCAAAACTTCATTTAATTTCTGAAGAAAGTTTTATTCTCCACCCTCACCTCCTTCAAACAAGGATTATTTGCTGGGGGAGGAGAAATTGGCTGTGGGTGTGCTGTGAAACCTCTTGAGCTGCAAAGCCTAAATTCCAGTAAGCCAAGATGAGATGTTCGTTATATAAATATCACTGTATGAGAGGGGGAAATTTTGGTCCTATACTTTTCCCTCCCTCCATATTGTGCAGAATATTCATTTCCTTTTGTTTTGATTATACACTTACATCCATATGTATCCTTTTGTTGCAGCATGTAGAAGACCCGGGTATTAACATCCCAGATCAAACTGTAATTAAGAAAGGTAAGCCATTTCCTTCTGCATTCCAATCATGTCCTTACAAGCATAGAGCTATTTAAAAGAACTTGCAGAGCTGTATTTATTTTCTCAAATAGGATTTCCTAAAGGCTCAAATTAGCAAATAGATAGGCATAGAACAGCAATGCTTAAATGATTTGGCTTTCAGTATGTTAGTACTGGCAACAGGCAAGCTTTGTCCTGATTCATGATTTGGCCATTTGATTTAGTTTAGTGATATCTGGACAAATACATGAAATGTGCAGTAGTTGAACTGATTTGGAAGTGGCATTTCAATTTTGAAACGGTTTAATAGTTTAGTTAATCCACTGTGTGAGTGACTCGGAGTGTTAAGAAGTATATAATGCTAAAACAGTACAAATAACTTATTACTGTAAAGGCAGATGATAAAAAGACATAATATTCCATGGCAGAGATGAAAAAAAAAGCCTTTCATGTTCTTCAATTTAATTTCTCATTAGCTGTTTAAGGGTTTTTAAACTTTGTGAATTAGGTTAACAAAAATTTGGCTTTTGGTTAAAATTAGCATCTTGAAGATCTCAGGATTATTAGCATAATTGTTCAGAGCAGAAACTGTTTTTAAAAAGTGCCAAGTGATTTGGATGGATTTGTAATTTGTTTTGTATTTAGTGAGTAGAAATAAAGTTTTCTGGAGGAAATGCTATTTACAGCAGCCCTTTTTTTTGTTATGGTGGCAATGTTACATTTCAGGATTCTAGGCACCACCAGAGGATGATGCTATATAAAACTGTTCTCATTTCTAACCCCAATCAGTATATTGTTAGCTGGTTTAGAGTTTCATTTTTGCATCTGTGAAGTCGTTGTCACGTCAAATTAGATGTGCAAGGGATAAATCTTAAGAGATGCTCCTTCCAAGTCGACATGATAATTGGCTCTTTTATTAGTAATCTCTCAAGAGTTCGTTTAACTCCTATTGTCTCTATTAGCCTCCCCAGAGCTATTAATGTCACAAGTGATCTATCCAAACCTAGTGCCCCCCACTTCCCCATAGGTATAGAAGAGCCCCATTAAAGAGGAAGTATTGCGATGAGAATGTATGCATATTATATTTGCCTCCTTGTGTAATTTTAAAATACAAATGCATACTGTACTTAAATGGTTGTGGATTCATCTGCATGATATTGGTGTCAAGAAACGTTAGTACACTTTCTGCTGGCCTTGAATTTTTTTCTAACTTTGGTGGATTCGGCAACGAAGAGCTTATGATTTTAACCGGCAAGAATATATGCGCCCCTCGCCCCGCCCCCCACCGCAACGCCCCTGAAGATGCTTCATCAGAGAACTATTAGATATTTGCTCAACAAAAGGACACACTATTAGTAGTCTATCGTAGGCCTGTTTATCTTTCTTCCTCCCAGCTCAAAACGGGGCTTGAGATGGATTTCCAAAACTTGAGTCTTTTTCCAGACTCAATATAGGAAAGGGCTTATTTATCACAAGGATGGGGGCACGGTTGATGTGTGACAACAGAATCTACCACTTCCCAGCATGGTTCCTCAACTGAAACTCATTTAGAGCTGCTTTAGCCATCTAAACTCTGGGCTGATTTTAATTATAGGTCTTCGAAGCAATTTCTCCCTAACACCAAGCCCCTGACCCCACAAAACTCCACGAAGTACATATAGCCTGCCCTTGGCTTGCGAACGTAACTTCTTCCCCTGCACCCTCATCTGGGGCCCACTGTCCTCGAATGCTGAGAGCCGACAGGGTCACAATTTCACCACTATCTCCACACAACACCCTTGTGACCAAAAGGCTCCAGGCAGAAGCACAGGACTGACTGGCGGGACGGGTACGCCTCGGCGACCGAGGAGGGGCAGAGAGGCTCGGTCCCAGGACGGGAATAAAACAGGAGGTGGAAGAATGAGCCACAGAATTTTCCGGGAAGGAAGGAAAGCGGGGCTGCGGAGCAAGCCTAGGCACCTCGCCCGGCCGGGGCGAGGGTTGGGGTCGGGCAGGACTCGGGAGGTATCCTCGACATCCACACGCGGCCTCCGGGTCTGTCTCCACAGGCCCCGTGTCCCTGTCCAAGTCCAACAGCAACGCCGTCTCCGCCATCCCCATAAACAAGGACAACCTCTTTGGTGGCGTCGTGAACCCCAACGAAGTCTTCTGTTCAGTTCCGGGTCGCCTCTCGCTCCTCAGCTCCACCTCGAAGTACAAGGTCACGGTGGCGGAAGTACAGCGGCGCCTCTCACCGCCCGAGTGTCTCAACGCTTCGCTGCTGGGCGGAGTGCTGCGGAGGTGAGGCCCGGCGCGCCCCTGCTATCGCCCCGCTGCCGGGCAGCACTGCGCCTGCGCCAGGGCGGCGACGCAAATGGGCCTAGCCCCACGGCCCTCCCTTCGCGGGAAAAGAAAGGGGCGGGAAGAAACGCGTAGAGCCGGTGGGTGGGATCTGGGGGCGGGGCGAGACGGCGCGCCTGCGCTCTCCACCGCCCCCTGCGCGCTCGGGGTTCCGGCGCGCGCCCGCGTCCGCCTCCGTGACGCGCTCCCCGGGCTCTCCGCCCCCTGCCCTTCCCGCGCGCACGCGCAAGCCTCTCCTTGGCTGGTTCAGTCCCAGCCACTGCAGCCACGGGGCGCCGTGCAGCCGCCTTTTTCCTACTAGTGCACACCTTGCAAGCCCTGAAAACTTCCACTCGGGCTTTGCCTTACTTCCGTGTAGGGTCTACGACGGTAACCCGCCGTCTCTTGAATAGCGCATTAAGTAGAAGACAGTGGTTTTCTTGTGAGTCCGCGCGCCACGCTCCCCGGCCGCTGCCACCTGCGGCCAGGCGGCGACTTCCCGTGCCCAAGGCTTTCGCGTTAATCGTTTGGATGTCCGGTGGCCGGGTGTGTGCCAGGCGGTGCAAAGGACGTTTACGTGCATTAGGTGTAGTGGCTTTGATGAATGCATGTGACACTCGTGGCCAGGGATTCTCATCTCACCTCCCGCCCCCGCCCCCACCCCGCGAGACCGGAATGACTCATTTGGTAGATAAGATTTTATAAGGGTCAGCGAAGTGAAAGCACCTTCCCATGGGTAGGTTTCTACCTCTTGCGGGGTTTTTCCTCCTAGAGTTCCACTTAACGTTGTGAGTGGTAGGTCTTCGATTAAACTTTCCAAGATAATATTTCTTTATTCTTTTTTAAAAAATAGAAAGTAGACCGCGAACTTAATTTTTTGACATTTATTCATTTATCTCTTTATGGGCCACAATTCCACTCTGATGGGTATATCCCGTACAAAGCCTGTAAAACTGATTTTGGAAGATTTTAACATCAGCTCTTCTAATCTTTTCTCCCTCTTTCGCAGTCATTTGGCTGTCCCTTTGTAATCTTTCACTGACACTAATACGAAACCCCCCTCTGCCTTTTCCTTCCCTTCCCCCATCCCCAATATTGGAGACTGTTTACCTAGGGGAGCATAATCTAATCCACACAATTAAAGAGCACTTGAGTAGGGAATAAAATCTGAAATTAATTAATTTGCTGTTTTATTTAAACAATTTATCTTAACCACTTTCTGATTATGGGAGTCTATTTAGACATCTATTTAGAATCCCCTCCATTGTCTCTGAAATCAGTGAAAAATTTAAAGGCCATACCAGCTTTTGACATTTCCAGTTAGGCTGGTGACATGGCTTGTAAACAATTGGTGAAATGAATTTCCCATTGGGGCTGAAGCCAGAGCAAGAAATCTGAGAGTGATGATAACTTTGGTTACTCTGAACAACTTAACAGCAGTTCTTGCAAAGACAATTTAAGGACCCCTTTGGGATTTGTGTGATTGTAACAACAGGGAAAATATCCTGTAATCAGTTGAGCTAAAAAATACTTCAAACCTTAGAGATGAGAATTGTGTTTGTGGTTCTTCTTTAGAGAGTTGGGAAATAAAATCTTCCAACCTGCCACAATAATTGCAGTAATAACTGAACACTGGGGGTACTTTACAGTTTAACAAGCATTTATTTCCTCTGATGTTTCTGTACCATTTCTTCCTAGATTTCCCTCCTTTGTGTATCTTGGGCCAAAAATCTTAATTTTTAAAAGTACATTTTAGGCAGTTGTCAACATGACTATAATGTGATGGAGAGGCAACCCAATGTTTTCTAAATCCTTTTCTCGCATGTATTTGTGAAACAGGGCGAAGTCTAAAAATGGAGGAAGATCTTTAAGAGAAAAACTGGACAAAATAGGATTAAATCTGCCGGCAGGGAGACGTAAAGCTGCCAACGTCACCCTGCTCACATCACTAGTGGAGGGTAAGCGAGTCCACTTGCTAACAAGAAAGGAGCTGTCTTCTGGGAAAATGGATAGTACTTAGTGTCCAGATATTTTGTGTCATTTGGGCAGTTTCATATTTTTCCAGAGAATACAGTTAGAAATGCAATTAAAATAATACTTGCATTTACTCCTCTCCTCTCCTCCTTACCTCTACCACAAAATTGCACCCCTTTAGTCCAATTCTGACCTAAACAATGTGAAAACTTAAGAACTGCATATTCTCCAAGTTCCTGTCTCCTTTATAGAGCTCAGCAGTAAATCACTTAAGCTATTCTGACATCTGCATTTGAGAAATACGTGACCATTACTTCCTGAATTAATTTGGGAATCTTTGACCTGCATCCTGATTTAAGACTGTCTGAAAGCTCAGGGTTATATGCCCTTTTAGATTTTTGTTTTCCAAACATATGCTCCCTTAACTCTCATTTCATTGTGCTTCTTTATTGAAAAGGAAGAAAAGTGAGCAATTTTAGACTTTGAGTTGTTTGAATAGGAAAAGAAAAAATATATAAGCATTGCAAAAAGTTTCTCCTGGCAGTTTTTAACACACACACACACACACACACACACACACACACACACACACACACACACTTTTAAACTCCTTTAAACAAAAGCTAATCCTGTCCTCACTCCATGCCCCAGATACACTGTTACCAGAATCCACTCATATTCCTGCTTCCTCTAGATTCCTGTTAAATTTTTCTGATACTAAATTGGGCTTAAGTTTGAGTGTGTATAGCACTCTTGCATTTTCCTTTGTGTTCTGCTCAAAATATCTTATGCCAATAAGAAAAAAGGTAGTTGAATTACAAGGTAGATTTCAAAATTACCATTTATGTTTAAAGTAGGCATTTTATCATACTTACCTCTTGTATTTGAGGAGATATAGTACAATTGACTTCGAGTACTAGCTTTGTAAATAACTAATGAAACTTTAAAACCATGAATTTAAGGAGGAAGCCTACAAACCATTTGTTAATGGTATCAAATATTATACCAGTACAACTGTTAGGTAATAAGCAATTGTTTAATGCTAGTACAAAGAGACCCCACTGTCCATACCCCAAAAGAATTATATGCAAAGAAAATGGTAATAAGTGGCTTTGGGTGTAGTGTGAGAGTATATATGGATTTGAGGGTTGAGTCCCGTAGCAGGGAGGCAGTTTCTGGAGAACTGTTATTGTTTGTGATCCGCTCCATTTTATGGAAACAAGCTCTGCGGAGAGGGCTTTGATGCTCTAATTGGCGCATGCGTTCTTCCGGAGCTGGAGCTAATGGCAGGAAGCCCTGCAGTAAAAACCAACTGGTTCAGGAAATTAAAACCAAAGATTCGAAAATCAACAACACAGACTGACTCAGTGGAGTGACCCTCAAATCCTCCTGGTTAATCGGTTTGGATGAACAGATAATTATATGCGATCAAGTTAAAATGTAAGCCCTTAGTTTTTCCCTTGCAGAAAAACTCAAAGAGTAATTATGAATATCATTTATAAATGTGTTGCTAGGTGTGAGACTGGAATACAAGAAACATTTTAAAGAGAAGTTGGGAAAATGCCATCAGGCTGGGGGATGGAATGGAAGGGTGGGGGTGCAGTGGTGGGTTTTACATTTTCAAATCATCTTGGCTTTCTAGGACAAGTGACCTTTTTTTTTCCCTGAGAAATTCATCCACCAGAGCCTACAGAGAAGGAAATAAATGCTGAAATGAGAAAACAATTAGTTTGTGTTTTCTTCAACATCTGGGTTAAGAAAGTAAGGGAGTTGGGAAGAAGTTTTGTAATCAACTCTCCGTTCTCTGGCGCTCGCCTCCCTTTTCCCACCTCTTGCCAGGAGAAGCCGTCCACCTAGCCAGGGACTTTGGGTACGTGTGCGAAACCGAATTTCCTGCCAAAGCAGTAGCTGAATTTCTCAACCGACAACATTCCGATCCCAATGAGCAAGTGACAAGAAAAAACATGCTCCTGGCTACAAAGTAAGGCATTTACCTCTTCAGGGTCTCTGTGTCTCATTGTCCAGAGAAGCGAAAACCAAAATTGTTTTTGCTCTCACTTTTCTCCTGTTTTCCTTTTCTGTCTATCCGCTTTGTTGTTGTAAATATTAAAGTTACAGCACAATCTTAGAAACTGTAACCTATTTTGAAGGGGAAATACAAGTAGGATTGTTAGTGTGCTTCTGTCTTTTCCCTCTCACCTGCCCCACCTTATTTTTAAAAAATTAATGTGTAAGCAGGAGGGTATAGTAGGGATTTGATGGAAGCTGAGTGTGGATTTGTGGCTGTTGTTTCAGAAATACCAGAATCAAGTCCTTAAAGGGGCAACAGACTTGTTTATATCTGTTACTGTCTTATGTCACTATGTCTTCAAGAGGAAGGATTAAGCAGTGGCCTTCAAAATGTGCAAGCCAGAAATTGCCCTAGTTCCAATCCTAATCCCACTTCTTGCCTGGCTTTTTCTTCCCTCCTGGAAAGTCTCTGTCTCTGTCTCTCTCTCTCTGTTTCTGTCTCTGTCTCTGTCTCTGTCTCTGTCTCTCTCTCTCTCTCTCACACACACACGCACACACACACAGCCCAGAAGTTCAGAAGTTTAGCCTACAGGCGACATGTCAAATAGTTTTCAAAATGGCCTGAGTTCTATTCCCATCCGTGTTTGGACTCAATAGGCTTCTCCAGGTGGTGTGTGAAAAGAAAATGACTGTTTTGATATGTTTTCTGGAAATTAAAAGGCTTGTTTGGAAGCCCTTAATTATCAAAGTCAATGTCACAGGAGGGCATGGAACCAGAGGGCAGAGGCTAAGGCCTCAGGCAGGACAGTTTCTGGCCTGGGGACGTCAGCTGGCCTCAGAGAAGGCCTCAGCTAGTCTTTGCTTCCCAGAGTCACAGAAAGAGCTTGCAGTGTGCCAGCCTAATCTATCTGTATTTCTGACTTTTCAAGACCCTTTCTGAAATTTCAACTTTTCCCCTTCCCTTACACACCCATATTCACAATTACCCTAGAGAATTGTGTGTGAGAGAGAAAAGAAGTGAAGTGGGAAATCGAAATGTCTATTTCTTCTTCCCCAAAACCAGTCTGAATTACCCAGAAGTAACAGATTTTTTGTGCCTTTTTAAAAAAGGCAAACTAATCCCAAGAAAAGTTTTGCCTTTTGTGGCCTCTGATCTGATTTGAAGGTGAATGAGTGGGGATTTCATCCCATAAACTGCTGCTGAGTTCTCTGTAGAAGAGCAGGGAGAGGGTGTCTGGAGTGTTCTGACCAGGACAGCTGATGGATGCTGCTGCCTCTTGGTGAGGTGCTCCTGTTTCTGACTTTTCATCCCTTGTACTCTCTTTTGTTTCTCTTCTAAATGTGTGACATGTTTTCCTGTGTCCAGAATGTTTGGTGTGAGTGAGAAAGGAAGGGATTAGAAGTTTTGGTGTACCTGAGAGAAGAGAGAGACAGGGAGGGACAGAGACAGAGATGGGCAGGCGTCTGAAAGCAGGAAGGGTGTGCATTTGAGAAGAAGTGTTGTAGGGAACATTGAGAGGTGACTATTTTCCCAACATGTGGCCATCCCCAAGCCTGTCTCTGGGGCCTGGGGTCAGGCCAGGTGTCCACTGGATGTGGGCGGAGGTGACTGCAGGGAGAAAGGTTCTCCCTGCGGCTGGTGCTGCTCACAGGGGAGCCTCATCTCTCTCTCTCTCTGCTCCCCTTGTGTTGCAGACAGATATGCAAAGAGTTCACCGACCTACTGGCTCAGGACCGATCTCCCCTGGGGAACTCCAGGCCCAACCCTATCCTGGAGCCCGGCATCCAGAGCTGCTTGACCCACTTCAACCTCATCTCCCATGGCTTTGGCAGCCCTGCAGTGTGCGCCGCGGTCACCGCCCTGCAGAACTATCTCACTGAGGCCCTCAAGGCCATGGACAAAATGTACCTCAGCAACAACCCCAACAGCCACACGGACAACAGCGCCAAAAGTAGTGACAAAGAGGAGAAACACAGAAAGTGAGGCTCTCCTCCCGCCCTGGGCCTCCACGCCTCTCCAGCGCCTCTACCCCCTTCGGCGTCCCCTCACCTACCACCTCGGGCAGGTGACAGCTCCGGGGTCTGCAAGCCCCAATGCTGTGGCCGTCGCCGCCAGTCCTCGAGCTGGGGGGCTGCTCTCTGCTGCCAGGAGGCAGCCCCTGCGGACTCAGGCCCCTGCCTCAACTTCCCCCCATCCACAGCGACTCCCCTTTGCCCTCATGTGGAGCCTAAGAGAACAGAACAGGCCGCGAAGCCAGCAAAGAGAAAGTTCTGTCCGACTTTGTGAACCTTTTTTAAAAAAAACAAACAACAAATCAACAACAAAAAATTAAAAAACTTTTTTCTAAAAAAAGGAAGTAAAAATTCTAAAAAAATTATATGAGCTTCATGGGACTGAATCACCACCTTCCCTTACATATTTCAGTTCAGATTGTAGCCATACTTAAAAATAAAAAAAGGCAAAAAGGATAATGACATTTTTATCAGTATTGTGAATAAACTTGAACACAAATACACGAAGTTCCATGTCATGTCTTCAGTTCTAGAAGTTTTTCCTCTTCAATGTAAAGTGACCAACTTGAACTTTCTCTGGCAACACGATTCACAGTTATATAAGGGAATCAGTGTTCACATCTCTGTATATATTTATTTATGTGTAATTTAATGGGAATTGTAAATATGGTGAGTCTGTTTTAAGCCCCTCCCTTTTTTTATTTATCTGGTGATTTCGTTTACCTCTTGTTTAGTGGGTTTTGATTCCTCCCTATTATTTCTTCATGTGGCTCATGGTACTGATTTAGAAATTCAAGGTTTGGGGGATTTTTTTTTTCCTCTGGAATTCATGAATTTAGCCCTGTTGTAGCATGTTAAAGATGACAATGAAAGAGCTGAACAACAACAAAAAAAAGTAAAATAAAATTTTATATATAATTAGCATTACCTTTAGCTTTTCATTGAACTGAAAGAAAAAAGTGATATTGGACCCTGGAAAGATTTTTAAACTTGAGTGGTTTATAACCCTTCTATGTATTGTGGGGAGAAAAAGAGTTTATTTTATTCTACTGTCCTCCCTTAAAAGCATCATTTGAGCAATAAATGAGTATTGTCTTTAAACCAAGGGTAAGGGATTTTCCTTCTCTCTCTTTATCTCTCTCTCTTTTTGTTCAAAGAACTTCAAACATTTGGGACCACCTGGTATTCTGTATTTTCACTGGCCATTTTGGAAGCAGTTCTAGTTGTATTGTATTGAGTTGTGCTGGCAGTAGTTTCCATGCCTGTCAATGTATCATAGTCCTTTGTTGCCCAGATAAATAAATATTTGATACGCTTTATGTCGATTTTTTTTATTCAGTGGCTGTCTTTACCCAGGCGTATTTTTGTTCTTGGCAGTATTTTTTATTCAGTATGGTTACAGTAATTGAGTTTAACTCTCCCTTGGCAATTGCTCCTTGCAATAAGCAGCTGAACCCATTGTTTCCCTCAAGTATAATAAAAACTTACTTTCAACTTGGAGTTCAGAGTAGGGTATCATTTAGATATTCCACTGAGTCTGTATTCAGACAAATGACACAATAAAACACAATGTATTCTTTTGGATAAAAGATTGTACTGCTACAGGAACGACATAGTCTCTTTTCCTTACTAGAAACGTTAATTTCATTATTAAAAATAAAGTTTTATTTATTTATGTTGATCCTTTAGGTTTTCATTTGTGTTTTGGAAACCAAAATACAAAGCCTTCGGAACCAATATTAAGGATGACAAGGAAGATGGACAACCGAACAGAAGACCGCCCCCCGTTTCCCCATAAGTACTTTAGAATCTGTCTCAGAGGATAACTGAAATTTAAATTGTTAGTTCATTAGCACAAAGGAAATACCCACTTCAACCTTCACTTGCTAGCCTAGGCTTCTCAGTGGCTAAGACATGTAAATGAGCTAAAACTAGCTCTGGTTTTCTGGGAAGAGAAAAGGAATAGTGGCAGAAATGTCTGTAGAACAGAGAAAGAGGGCAAGTTGTTTCCTTTTTATTTAATATTTTATATAGAGATGAATTCACTACTGTGCTGTTCTTAGTATCTCTTGAGGTTGCAGAGGGGGAGTGGAAAATTATGTTGATTCCCAGAATCTTTGCTGCCTGCCTCCTAAATGCTGACCCACCCCTTCCTATCACCAGGGGGCTCCTCCTAGGACCTTTGAGGAATATGAAACGTTCTCTGAGGTGGGCTGGAAAGGATGGGGGAGGGCTGTGCATCCTTCCTGTGCAGACCTTTCCTATCTGTCTTCCATAATAAGAGGACTCTGTGCTCAGCTCTTACAGAAGGAAGGACTTCCTGTGCATAAAAATGGCGATTTCAGACCTTTTGTAAAGTGATTTGGAAAGTCTTTGCTTAGAAAGTGAGGAGGATTTTTAACGGTGTTTTTAAGAAGAGATAAGAGGTGGTTAACTGGAAGGTTTTAGGAGAGGTCATAGAAAAAGTCTAGGTATACACACTGGAGGAGATTTCGCATTTGTTCATCTGGGTTGGCATTCCGAAGGACTAAAGAAGCAAAGCATTAGACAGTGTCCATTTTGCAGCCTTTTGCTTTCTAATCTCTTTATGGAAGGCGGAGTAAAATCAATCCCGACAGACGAACGAGAGTTGGTGGAGTCTAAATTCTATTTTCCAAAGCCAGAGAATTCATAACAATGGTGGGTTTTCTTTTTCTTTTTTTTTTTTAAATTTCAAATGGAAAGTGTATCCTCAGAACGCAGCGCGGCAATTGTTTTTTAAAGCGGTTATTTATTATTTCCTAGAGAGACTGGTTAACTGTAACGTAGATGTAACAAAATAATGAGGCGAATGAACCCTAACTGTACATACTCTTGACAGAAATGAAATGCACACAGCATTGTAGCAGGTGAAGTGAAGCATTGTCTATCAGGGCTGTTTTTCTTGGCTGCATCTCAGATTGTGTGGGGGATCCTAACCTCAGGCACAATAGCATTCATAAACAGCCATACATTGCTGCTCTTTCTCCAACGACACATAAATACTCATTTTAAAACGAAAACAATCTTATTAAATACCATTCATTCATATCTGGATTTACAGATGCTTGTTATGTCGGAAAACCTGAACCCAATATAATCTTTGCATCCTGAGAAAGATAGAAAGGAAATAGTGGGTTAGAATATTACAAGGTCATAATAAACAATGGTTTTCAAATACATAGAATTAGTTATTTCTATTCTGTAGTTGGTTGGACATTTTGAGATTGTGATATTGCCAATTTGCCAATGCCTTTCTCTTTTCTTTTCTTTAAACAAACAAAAGCAAAAAAAAAGCTGAAAGAAGTTATATGTATTTTTAATGAGTGGGAGGATTAGAAGGGTTATTATTAAAAATAATTTTTGTGGGACTAACCAAATGCTGTATGGATTTTGGCTTTTTCTGCTGGGACCAATGGGTATTTTCTAAAACACATGGTGATTACTTGACAGGTCACATGTTTGTATACTGACAACAGTGATTCTCTTTGGATTAAATCAAATGAAGGTACATACTTGAATTGTAAGGATGCTAGGCTGTGCTAATTACCACACCCACATGGAACCACAATGCTCCTTCATTACCCCTTCTGCTCTCCAACACCCTCTAAAATCACAATCCAATCCATTCCTCCCCAAAATCGAATATTAATATAATTTGAGCTCTTGATGGAACTACCATCAGGACTGCAATGCCCCGCAGCTGAAATAATATTTAAAATAGAAGGGATTTGACATTTGAGAAGTCAGTGGCTTGAAATACCCAGTTGTACTTAGCTAATTCAGTCCTTAACCTCTGGTTTCAAATAAATCAATTACAGTCGATTCCACTTCAGTTCAGAAGTGCACAGGGTTTTAGTTAATTGAATATATTTTATTCACTTGCTAGGAATATTCATTTATCAAAATTCCAAATTTAGTGTACATTTCTTCACAACTCAGGTTATGTCAGACTGCACACTCAGATCAAATTTGCTCTGGTTTCCTGAAATCCTGCTTAAAATCTAAATTTCACCACTCTTTATGAACAATGTCTCCCCATTCCTTTCCCAATCTAAAGTTAATTCATAATAATTCCATGTCAGGCAGGAGAGCTGCTTTCTTTCGTAAAGGAAAATCATATATGGTATTCAGTCTTATGTTAAGTTTAAATAGGTTAAGAACAGACCTGGATTAATAAAGTTTTTAAAAAGTATTGACCTGAAATGAAAAAAATAAATCACGCATGGTTTCCATTAGAGTTTAACTTTGCTGCAGCTGACAGGTATGACAGCATTTTGTGGTCTTAAAGCCGCTAGCCCCTCTTCTTAACCCTCTCTCTTCCTCTGCCTCCCCCCTCTGGCTTTTGGAGAAGTGCTTGAATAAATAGTGAAATTGTTAACTGAAAGCCGTATGGTTAAATGTGCCCAAATGAAGTTGTGCTTTAAACAGATATTGATGTATGCAGTGTTTTATATTTATTGTTTGTAGCATCCTGCTGGCAGCAGTTTACTGTTTGGAAAGGAAAGGGGTTAATTAGCGTCATTATCAATCACTAATGCTTGCCTAACGTGTCCAAAGAATAATCAAGTTAGAGGACGGCAGGAAGCCAACAGCTGCTTCATCCCAGTTACAGATCTCCTCCTAAGCCATTCAGTTATGGGGTGGGGGGAGGTGAAGTGAGGTGAAGAATCCTCATTGCTTGGATAAAAGGGCTATAAAAATCGGGTCAACTCACTAGAGATCCAAGAGGCAGAAAGTACGGCATAAATAACCAGCGTTTTCATTCTTTGAGTTACAGGTGCAGAGATGGCAGTGATCCTAGGGCCAGAGTACTGACATTTGTTCTTTAATTTGCTTGATTATCCAAGCTGAGCATTTGAAGAAGCACATCCATGTTTCCCTACCACTTAGTGCTATGTGGTAAAAAGAAATGTAAAATGCAAGGACAAAGAGAACGAAGGAGGCTGAGGAGGAGGAGAAAGGAAGAAGAAACCCTACGCATACCACGGACAAACCCAAGTCAACTAACGTCACCCAACCACTCGTCTTAGAAGAATGAATCCACACAACTCACCCCATAATAGCTGTTCTCACACCTCTGCATCCCCTCTTAGGCTACTTAAGGATATTTTTCCTTGTGAATTTCAATGAACAACTCTTTATTATATTAACTTGGTTGCCGCACAGGTATGCCATCAACCTCCCTCTGTTATTACTACTCTTCAAGCTACTGTCCTGTGACACACTTTGGGAGAGAAACTGAAAAAATTTGATCCTGTGAGGGTTTCTCTTAGAAGCTTGTCTTTAAGAACATCATTTGCCAAGTCAACTTCGAGTTAGAGCTAAAGACCCCATTAACCATCAGCGTTTACTCAACTGTTTTTCTGAAGGCAGGGATGAATTAGCTCGAGGTAGAATATTTATAAACAGAGAGCAGTTGTATGATTGAACAAGACACTGATTTCTTTCCACAAAAGCAGTAGCCCAAACTCATCTTTGCCCATGTGGACACAGATGAGAAACATTCTCAGTCAAATCATGAACATAAGTTACGTCTTCTGCCAGAGAAGTGACTGGTGTTTTCCATTGAGGGCAGCAAAGTAGCCATCAGAATGGGAAGAGAGAAGGATAAAAGATATTTAAGGCTGAACTTGGGGGCTTTTAACTAAACTTTAAATGTTACTTGTGTATAAAACACTTTTTCATCTTGGGTGCCTGAAAAGGACAGTGCACAACCAACTTTGGTTTCACAGAGAGATTTATTTCTTAACAAAGAGCAACATTTAGCATTTTGTTGGAAAGATCTGACACAGAGAAGAGGGAAGTGCAGGGGAGATGACCTTTCCTAAGCGGATACTTGGAACAGGGACCTCCCTCCCTCGCTGCTTTCCTTTTTCTTTCTTTCTCTGCCCCCCTCTTCTCTCTCTCCCTTCCCTCTTCTCTCTCTCTCTCTCTCTCTCTCTCTCTCTCTCTCTCTCTCTCTCTCTCTCCCTCCCTCTCCCGCCTTTTCCTTCCTTCCTTTACTGTCTCCTTTCAGCGCGAGAATGAGCCTGACATTCTTTGGGGGAACTTGGTAGAATTAGTTTGACTTTCCATACTAATGTGCATTTAGAATTGGAAATACTTCCAACAGTAGGGTGGGGATATATTTTTTTAAGTGGTCCAATTCCATGGTGTGCTTTCACAGCAGTGATTTTTTCCTATGGCAATAAAGATTATATGCGCTAAATTCCAGTAACAATCCTAAACACAGACCACACGCTTTAGGTGGAGTTTCATGGCCCAGCTTCTGTGCGATTTGTGGCCTGCTGGTCGGTTGTCCGTCACAACTGTCAACTTTTGCAAGTCAAAAGGCCCGGCTTTTGTCTGGGCCCCAACTCTCCGAGCTCCCTCTTCTCCAAGTTGTTCTTCCTCATCTCCCTTTAAAAACTCAGCCTATCCTGGGAAATATACACATATGTATATGTATTTATTGATATTTACATTCGAAGTGTTTGGTCAAACAAAATTTAGCTAATATAGCCTAAAGAATTTTTTCTCCTGAGGCGTTGAGTTAATGCTAGGATCAAATTTCCGTTTGCTTTGTAAGCTACCAAATCCTATTTCAGGATCCCCCTTGTCTTTTTTGGAGCCCCCAAGTCTGGGCTGCGCCTTTGTCCACAGCGTGGAGTCGGTCCCCAGCGCCTGATCTCGGCTCCGGGCGCCAGTACCCCCTCCCAGGTGGGGGCGGCGTGGGCCACACGGCCTTCAAGCATCCCGCCCTGTCCACCCCAGACCCGCCCCGGGCGTAGTCCTAGCTGAATCCCGCCCCCCCCAAATCCCGCCGCGCGCCCCTTCAGCTTAGAAGAAATTCGCAACTTGATTTTGATAGTCTGGCGTTGGAGGTGGGGAGGAGACTGCGGTGAAGGTGCAATGGGGGACAGGGGTTCGAGCCCAGCCTGGGATGGGGCGGAAGCCGGGTGGGGGGTGCAGGGCTGGGAGCGGCAGCCTGGGAAGGGGGTGTAGGCGGCTTGGGCGGCGGCCACTGGCGCTCACATCCGGGTTAGACCCAATTAAGCTGCAGTAAAACCCTGAGAAAGAGGCTGGAGACTTGTCTGCGCCGCCCGCCTCCCTTCTCGCGCTTGCCGGTGCAGTGAGGGAGAGCCGGGAGGCTCCAGGTCAGAGTTCTAGGGCCTTTTTCACCGGAACAGCGCTTTAATTAATGATTGGAGGCAGGATCTGGGAAACTTTCTGGCTGCACGACTCCCAAGGCAGAGCGAAGTTTCAGCATCCCTGGCCTGGGTCCCTAAGCAAGTAGAGCTGCGTGGGGCTTCGACTCCCGGCTCCCACACCCCTTCTCCCCGACCGGGCCTCTGCGAGCTCTTCAGTCTACCCCGCTTCACCGCACATGTAACTATGGACACCTCTTCCGAGGCCTTCCCTTCACTTGGGACCCAGGCGCCCGCCCGGCGCCTGCCGCCTGCGGGACACTGACCACTGGCCACTTGAATCTTTAAAGTCATTAAGACCTTGCTTTATTGCAACAATTCTGTTGACCTTCCAATATCTTAGGAGCGAACATCCTGGACCGAACTACTTGAGCAGTGGGAAATTCTATGCGGGAGCATTTATGGGACCCCCCATCCCCGCCCGCCTCACTCTGGGTCTCAACACCCAAGCGTGGACCGATCTCTCACTAGCAGGACCCGAGACGAAAAGCCCTGGGCGGCGCTTCTCGCCAATCCCGGGCCCATTAGCACCCCGGGGCTTCCCCTCCTCCTGGCCCTTCTCGCAATCCTCCCAGCCCTCTCCTCCCCCTCCTCTTTGTGGAAACGCGCTCCGACTTTTGGGGCGGGGCGGGGGAATGGCTGGGCTGGGCTGGGGAGGGGGGCTTCGCAGATAGTTGATATTCCGGGTCCAGCCGCTCTCCGCGCTCCCATTCTCTAAGCTCAGCCGGGGGGAAGTGTCGCCCCGGGCCAAACATATGCTTCTTTCCAGCGCGCTAATCCACCTTCAGCGTGGAGACATAATTGCTCGAGTGTCCATGGATCCGCGGCGCTTTGTCCCTTGCTGGCTCCCATCAGCCCTGGCACACGCCATTTCAATCAAATCTTTTCAGAAAACGGTCTCCTTTTATCAAGTCCCAGCCCCTGCGAACGACGGGAGCATTTAACAAAACACCCTCCGCGTTCCTGCCCGCCTCCATGGGTCCTGGCGGAGCAGGGAGCTGGGATTATTGCAGCAACTTTTCATTGAGTTCGGCCTGGGAGAAGGCAGAGAGAGAAACGGGGAGGGTTCAGGAAGGGGGAGAGAGAGAGAGAGAGAGGGAGGGAGAACAACAAAAAAGCAACATCAGCATCCCAGACCCAAACAGGTCTTTTTCTAAAGCCCTTGGTGTCAGGTGTATTGGAAAGGGAAGGTCAAAGGCCACCCTCAAAGAGAAAGCATGTTTCATCACAGTTATTTTTTTCCTTGAAATTACAGAAGTCCACCACCTCTGTGGAGTGTTTGGGCAGTCCAGTGGGATAAAAAAGACGGGCAGAAAGCAGCTCAGTGAAATGGGCAGAGACCAGCAGGGATCCTGTCTCCAGGCTATTGCTGGTAGTCTCTTTATCAAAAAACTGTCTCCCAAGTACCTATCTAAGTCTATTTTGTTGCCGGTGAGGGGGTAAATAAAAGTTGAATCTGAAGATCTCTGCTTGGTGATACCGCCCTCGTAGTAAAAAGATAGAAGGCAGTCTTACACACTCCCGAGGTAGTATTTTGACTGGACCACTAGCTTCAGGAGTTTAAAAGCTTATACTGACCAGTAGAAAAAGAAAGTGAGAATGACAGAATGAAAAGATGAACTCTGGAAAAGATCTTTGAAGCAGATGTGAAAAGTATTTCTGATGCTGTAGAAAAAAATAATGAAGCCAAATGCAAAAGATGAAGCTTGAGGTTTGATTTTGTGTAGCAATTATTATGCAAATACACACAAACAGAAGATATTGTAGTTCTATTATAGGAACACAGCTTTGCTGCTTGTTTATAAAATGAGAACGTCAGAGTAATGAAACAGTTTTCTTCAAATCCCGAATCACCTTATATTGAGACTGATTTTGGGGATTTATGTAGTTTTCCTTTGGCAGCAATTTATTTCATTGTGATCCAGGAGGAGAAAGACAATGCAGCGGGCATGCCACTTGCTCTTGCCTTAGAATAGAGCAGGCCTTTAAGGCATGAAACCCTAAGGGGCTTTCTGGTGATTCTCCTTACTTCTCAAATGCCCAGACTAAAGAAGACTATGAGGTGCATGGATGTGATAAGTTCTTCCTGCTCACATGGATCCTTCAGTTACAGCCCCACCTGCTTTGGCCCACTTCTGGAGTCAGATGAAATTCTCAAGGTCTCCTTGATTAACCCAGCAGATGAGCCAGTTTTGCTATTAATGTCATGGTCTATGTGTTTAAGTCAGACCGCTGTGACCACAGTTTTAATAGGTGATTGGAAATGTGCTGCCTTAAGTCCTGTGAAACGTTTGGGCTGTGGGATGGGAAGTGATAGGACTTTGGAGAGAAGGCTGTTCTGACTCATCCTGGAAACTGGAAAATGAGCCACATTTCTTAGCTGAGTAGCTTCATATCTTGCGAAGAATAAATTGCTTTGTTATGGTTGTAAAACACTAAGGAATGGTTAAAGTACTTCAACACCTAAGCCACAAGGATTGCCAGGGGAAAGGGGAGAGTGATTTTTAAAGTTTGTTTCATTCATTTGTTTATATTATGATCTTTTTGTAATTAAAGAGCAAAAGGAAGGAGTAGTAACACCAAGACCTCCCCCAACCCTCTTTTCATCCCTGAAGGGAAATGGGAGGATGGAAGGGGAATTCAGAAGGAAGCTATCATCCTGGGAAGGAGAAAAAAGTTAAATACTAAATGCCAGGCTGGCAAGGACTGTGAGAATGCTCAAAGGGGGAGACCATGCTCCAGAACCTCAGTTGTTGCATAGTCTCTGTTTCTCACCCACACTCTCCATAGCCAGCTGAATGGAAGGACCCAAGATAATGGATTCCACGGAGGGAAACTGTTTCCTGGAATTTCAGGGAGCATGAGAGTGATGAGTTCTACCCTTGTTGATACTTCTCCAAGTCAAAATGGTCTTTTGAAGATTCCCATGAAGTCCTAGAGGCTGGTAACTGAGCAAGCTTCTCCTCTTGCATCATGAGACATAAGCTGGTAGCTCTGGCTTCTGGGTCCCCTGAAATAAGGTGGGGGCAGGAGAGACCCATTATGAAGGGATGGTGAATTCCAGGGAGATTTTAGACATCCCTGGAACTGTGCGTATTAAAGCTCCAGAAACAACAGAACAGAGGAAAGTTCTGAAGAGGAAAATCTGAAACTAAACCATTCTTAGAGGGGTTTTGCCTTTTCAAACACTCAAAGAGATAGGGATCTCTCTAAACCTCACCTACACCACTGTTACCTAACTGTACAAGGCAGAGCAGCATCTTGCTGGTTTGGCTCAGGGAAGACAGGGAGAGGGTTGGCAGGAATGCCTGGACTGGCACCACCCCTACAAGCTCTAGGAAAGGCTAGTATTCCTCAGCGACATGGCTTTATAAGGAGGATAATCCAACTGCCTGTTTCTGAAGTTGCCTTTTGCTACTAACTCAATCAGGAGGTCTTAGAGGGAGGCTGGAGCCGACTGAGCAGGGAGGTGCCTCAGAAAATCTTGGGACTGGAAAATTCTTCTTTACCCCCTAGAATAACTCCGAGCTCCTGGAAGTTCGGATGGAGGCTGGGAACTGCCGCATCAAGAGAATTAAGTCGCTGGTCTGTAACTGCATGCTGCTAGACTACTTAGGAAAACTACCTCAATGAGTGTTAGTAAGTTTGGAGGAAGCTCTTCTAAGAAAAGGAATCTAGAAGGAAAGAAGAGTTCAGAGAATCTTCTTGAGTTTCCCTCCCACCTATGTTATTCCCTTCTTTCCCCACTGAGCATTTGGCTGAACTTAGTGTTTCTTTGTATTTCCCTCCTTTGCTGAGAAAACTTATAGATTTAACCACAACCCTTACTGAATCTGGCTTATGAAAACCAGACTTCCCTAAGAGACGGGTCTTCTGGCAGCAATTAGTCTGACTTTTCTTTAACAAAATTCTTTGTAATGCCATTCAGAAAACGGGTTGGGAGGAGTTGTGTGTGTGTGTGTGAGGTGTGGGTGGGGTGTGGGAGGGGTTGGCTGGGCTGGGGGATGGTGTTACAGAAGGCCAATTTGTATCATTTGCTAGGGAAAAAAAAAAATCCCAGTGTTAGCACATTAACTCTGGGAGCTGTGAAATATTTAATTAGTGCACTGACTCTATTTCTGAAGACTGCCCTGAAAATCTGCTTGTTCCCGTCCTGGGTGCAGAGTATAAAACAGCAGTGCCGTCTCACCTTGCCACTGAATTATTACAGTTTACTAAAGTAATTTTTCTTTAAAAGCAGGACTGCCTGAAGCAAATGAAAGAAAAAGCCAGTTAGTGAATATTTGAGGGTAGAGGATTCTAGGTGGCTATGAGGGAAGAGTGGAGAGCCTGGATGTACAAGGGAACATAGTCTGTCACCATCCCTGTAGCAATTTAGACTTCTCTGCTTCTGACTGGCGGGGCAGCAACACCACCCTCCATATGCCTTCCTATTGCCCTCCTTCCCTACAGGGATTAAAACCCAGCCCCACAACACAACACAACACACACACACACACCAAACAACACACACACACACACGCACACACACACACACACACACACACACACACACACACCAAACAAGAGACCTATTCATTGAGTCTGCAAAGCCACCTTCTTCTCCTGGTTATGCAAATAGTAATTGAATCAACTGGCTTTAGCATCCAGCTCATTGCTGAAATATGATAGAAAAAAAAGTTGATTATTCCAAGAAAATTGATTCCAACAGTTCATTTGCAGTGGGTACGGATGTCTGTGTCTGAAGGTGGAGTCACAAATACATCTTGTTAAAGTTGTGGCTGCCTTTTTGAGAGGCAGTCTGCAGTTTGAGATCCCGCCTCCCCGTCTGTTGGTGAGATAAGAATTTGAGCCACTTAAGATGCGATGCAGAAAACTCTGGGCAGCCCGTCCCTGGGGGGAGAATACTGTTCTCTGAACTCCCTTTGGTCCTGGTTTCCCCGCCGTTGACAGCACCCGAGGTCCGAAGCACCAATTTAACTGAGAGTCCTTCCCAGACGGGAAAGCGGTCAGCTTGGTGCCTGCGGTCCTGCCCGGAGTTAGGATCGCGGGGACGGCTGGACAGCCCGCTGGGAGCAAATGCACGCTCACCTTTCCCTTCAGACCTGGGGCGAAAGGATTTTCTTTAGGCCATCAACACACCTGGGTCCTGCTCCTGAAAACCAGGGGGCACGTTGGTCGCTTCTTCTCTCAAGGCCCCCGGAGGCTCTGACTTCGCCAGGCCTGTGGTACCTCAGTTTCCCTAATGTACTGACCAAAGCGAGAACTTTCTGAGGGACCCGGGGACAGGAGTTCTTCGGAAGATCAAGGTGGGGCTGACAGGAGGTAGGGGATCTGCCTCTCTCTGTAGTCCGTGTTCCCTCTGCCCAGGACCCTGGGCAGAGCCCCAGGAACCCAACCTCAGCCCAGAACAATCGCGGCGAGCCGCAGCGCTGGTTCTCCACCACCGTCTCCACCGTACAAAAAGAAAAGAAAAAAAAAAACCCCAATCTTCCTGAACACCCAATACATCACTTCAATAAGAATGACTTCACTTTAATAAAGATTTAATACGTTAAATCTGTCTTTGTCGCTGATTGATGCTTCTTTGTCTTGAAAACGATTTGGGTCTTACTGATCAAGAATTCTGGGGGAAATGCTGTAATTCCGAGTCGAGGTTGTTACTATTGTTTGCAAACACTTCCCGACGAGGAGAAAGCCCGCGTGCGCACTGACACACGCGCACCCGCTCACTCAGGCAGGCTGGCGGCTGCTCCCCGGGTCCCCAGCGTGGAAACCTGGAAAACTGTCCTGCCCGGCCCGGGCCGTGGGGGAAGGGGCGCGCGCCGAGGGGCGGAGGCGCCGCCGGCAGGGGCGGGCTGCGCAGCCCAGCGTCTGTCGGAGGATCATTTGCCCTGAATCACACATTTTCACGGCTTAAAAAGAGAAGGTAAAGCTAATGTCTGGCTCAATTAATAAACATGGTAATTTCACACCCGGAGAAGGACATAATTCCATCCCAGCGCTATCGGCGCCATCACAAAGGGTCAGGGCGCAGCTGCGGCGAACCCGGGTCATTACGGAGTCGCCGAGCGGCTCCCGCGCCCCGGCCCAGCGCGCGCCTCGAGGCGAAGGATGGCTGCGGGCGAGGCCGGGCCTTCCCCCGATAAAGGACTTACCCACCGTGCGGGAAATGGAGCCGCTTTCAGACGAGGAGTAATCAGCTTGCAGGCGTAGCGCCTGCCCCCGCCCCTGCACCCTCCCCGCCATTTACTTTTTAAAAATGAAAGATGAAACAAGCAAATACCCTCTCCTCCACATCTCAGTCTTTTTCTCTTCCCTTTTTCGGTTCTTCTATAAGAAAATCACGACCAGTACAATACAGAAACACACACCTCTTTTTATTCTTTAGAGGTTGTCTTTGATTCGTTGTCAGTAGAGACATACTATATCTGTAAATTTCAGGACAGTTGTAGTTGATAAATTTCTGGTGTCAGGATTTGGGGCCAGGAGCTGGGAGACAAGATATTAGCTTCAATCTCATAATCTTTTAATCACATTACACTATAAGTGAGCATGTGTAATTTCACCCATCAATGATTTATTTAAGCATTTGGAGCACACTTACTTGTCTCATACACAAATACTGACTGGAGCATTGTTTCCTAGAAAGAAACCCTCAGATTTAGGAAGAAGGACCTATCTTTTCCGTTACATTACGAGTCCCACCTAGGAATCAAAATTCATCGGTAATCGAGAACCACAGGGACAGTCTCCTCAAAGGAAGGGGCGTCAGAAGCAGATCCACCTGAACTGCAAGGGGGGCGCCCCTCTCCCCTTTTCTGGGTTTAGATTTTTAAGCAGATCTTCAAAGCTTAAATAACTGTCCATTAAATAGCCGCATGCAAACAGGATGGAGCCGGGCATCTAAACACAAAGCCCATCTCACATAAAACAAAAGCATGATTGATGGCAATCCGGATGCTCGTGTGTTTGGAAAAAATATTGTACTTGTCCAGTCTCTCAGGTGTCTAAATTATTGAAGAGCGATGAGCATATTTCAAAGGAAGGTGGCGGAGGTTAGGGACCAGAGGTCGGCGCCGCGAATGCCACAGAGTGGTGTATTTGGGTCTGGGAAGCCTCCTGTGCAAAGAATTTTTAACACATTCTTCTCTGAACGACCGAGGAGGCAGCGCTAACTGGACAGCTCTCCTGCAAACGGTTAGAGGAAAGCCGAGCTTTCCTCGGTTGGGGACCCCACTTCCTGGCCTTGGGCAGCCGGTCCCTCTGCAAGGCCGACCGCTCGGTTCCGCGTGCCTTGCAGGCCGCAGAGGACGGCGGGCAGGACCTGGGGCGGCTGCGCTGCCGGGAGGCCCCCGCGGAGCCCAGCCCAGCCATGAACTTCCGTCTCTGAGAAGTGGTTGGGGGCCTCCCAGGCCGAGCTCAGCCCCCAAATAGGACTCCCGGGGACCAGGGAGCTCGGCCACTGCGGGAGGAGCTCGGGGCGTCAGTTCTTTGTTGTGGAGCTTTGGGGGGCTTCTGACGGTCGCCCCATCGGGTGGCGGGTGTGGACCCCGAGGTCCAGGTTCTGGGCGGGAGGCACGGCTGGGCAAAGTGGTCTTAGGACCCGGCGGCCGCTGGAGGAGGGAGGGGGGTATTTCCAAAGCTGGGCGTGGTAAAAGAAGTGGGGAAAGGAGGGAACTTTCCGGTATCTCATTTTAAATCTAGGAGGGAAACATTTGAAAAGAAGCAAGCATCTCTCTCCGTGTGAACGTCCTGCCTTGTCTGTTAACTCTCTAAGTCAATCTCTCTGGTCTCTTCTCCCTTTTTCCTGTCCTCAAGTCTCCAGCCCGTCTCTCCCCCTGTTTCTCTATCTTCTTTTCTCCCTCCCTGCCTCCCTCTTTATAAATATTTAGAAGAGAAAAAAGAAGCAGAGTGGGTCTGACGTGTGGAGACGGAGCTCCACCTCCTCTTAGCAGCCACGGAACAAGGTGCCCTGTTTCGTGCTGGGCTGGTGAGGGAGAGGCGCGTGGGCCCAGCGTCCTCTGCCCACCGTCCAAAGTCAGTAATTCCCACGCATCGAATTCTACTCCCGAACTTAGATCCATCTTGTTACTCGAGTCAGGCCCGGCGGATTCATAATAGCGATGACAAAGAGTAATTACATGTTAGAAAACAAAACAATAATTACACCACCAAGTCGACACAGTAGTCAGCAAAGCACAGTCGCCTGGGTTGGAAACAGCAAAGCCCGCAGCGCCTGCAACTGACTCAGCAAATAGGAAAAGCCTGGGGACTGGGTCCACACGGGCGGATTCGCAGAACCTGTCCTGAAGCTGGACAGCAGATGCTCTTCTGCCCGTGCCCTGTCACCTGCTAACAGGTCTTACAGGTCACAAGATATGATTTGGGAGCTGCCTGGCAGAAAAACATATCACAAGTACAAAATACTCAGTTGCTTGGAGAGCTGTTTTGATTTTTAGTCAAGGAGGACCCACAGATTCTTGAGTTTGCACTGCTGTTTTACATTTTTACATGTAGAATAAAGGCGGCTCTTACATGTCAGTTTTGCCAGCACCTGTCACCTGCTCCTCGGTTACTTTACAGCGCCCCCAGGCCGCGGCGTCTTCGGGTGTCCGCTTTACCCCCCGAAGTTTTAAGGCCGCCGAGCCCTTCTCACTTCTTCCCCTGGACTGGGAGGCAGGCTACAGAGCCCAGCGTGGGACAGAGAGTGCCGCTAACCGAGGCCCAGCGCGATCGCTGCCGTGTTCCCCGGTGCCTTGGCCCAGCCACTGGGCTCCCCTTGCCCTTCAGAGGCTCCAGCTCGTCCTCTGCTGGGTCCCGGGGCCCAGGCCCGCAGTGTGGACGCGGGGCGTGGGGGCGGCCGGGGAGTGGAGACGTGCGAAACCCGCAGCCGGCTGCCCACCGAGGCCGGCTCCGGCTGCAGGCCCGGTGTGCGGACACACAGTCTGGGCCCGCAGACCGTGGTCACACGATACAGCTAAGCTTGGAGCCCCGGGAAGGGCTTGGGCTTTACAAAGGCTGAGCCGGGTCCTCCACACGGGTCTCTCCTCCCACTCCCCCCAGGCCTTTCTTTCCGGGGTGGGCTCCTGCCTCAAAGGCGAGGGGGCTTGGGTGGAGGTCCAGCGCCCTCGGGCAGGGTCGGCGTCAGAGGGAGAGCCGAGCTGGGGGCAGGCCTCGCCAGGCCCTGGGACACCGCGCACCTCGGCCTCGGGGGAAGCCCCGGGCAGCGTCCTAGGCCCCAGGTGTGAGCTGCATTCACGCCTAGGACCACCCGCCAGCTCGCCTAAGCCAGGCGACACCCTTCGCTGCGGTAATGGAGTCAGATCTGGCCAAGGAGGGCAAAGGCCGTAGCGACAAGAGTGAGTACGTGGGATTCGCGGTGTCTGAAAAGCGGGCGGGAAAGCCAGGCGGAAGCGAGCCAGAAGTCCGCGCCCGGTCTAGCGCCCTCTACAGGGCTCCCTACCCGCCGAGCGTGGACGGCTCTCCTTTCATCCCCCAGGGCTTCGGGAAGGACAAAGGACCTATAAAAAAAATCCAACAAAAAAAAAATATATCAGCTTGACCCCCAAAAGAACACTGTTTAATGAGGTGGAAAATTCTTCCACACAAATTGCTTTTTCTACTACTTTATGAGAGTTCATAAATGTTAATGAAATCCAGTTACCAAAAAGTAACATACATCATTGCAGCTGAAGGGAGGCAGAGGAAGGAAGGTGGTAGTTAACGTACAATCATAATTAAAATAACAGCAGCAGCGACAATGCGGCCTATGGTTAATGTGGTTGGAGCCCCAGTCCAGCGTCGCACCATTACATCCGATCTGGTTGGTCACTGGTGTTGCCCTGGACAGGAACAGCTACAGTGTAACCGCGGCGACGCGACCAGAAATGTAGAGGTGCAGAAGCTGGTGGATCAGAGTGGAGATAAAATTGAAAGGCTCCTCTGTCTCTTTCTTTTGGCAGGAGAATGCTCCTTATTGGCTCAAACGTCTTCAAAATGTATGCAGAGAAAGGAGCCCGGTGGAAATGCCTAGGGGACAAGGAAGGAAAACGGCAAGTTCATTGTCTTCCACAGCCTGCAGGACATGATTGTTTTTTCTTTCTCTCTAAGCATCAGATTGCAAGCTCCTGGAGCAAGTGATCTTATTCTGGTATTTATATTCTCAGTACCCAACCCATCATTTGGCACACAGTAGGGGCTTACTAAGTGTGCGCTGAATGAGTGATGAATGAACCAGTAACTGAAGGTTAAAAAACAAAGTTAAATAACAAAATAATAAAGTCCATTTGAAGATGGACTGAGATGTTCAAAGCACTCAATATTTCAATATTCAACAGATATTTTTTGATAACTTACTATGTGCAAGAACTATTCTTAGCTCTGGGGATACAGCAAGCAAACAAAACAGAAAAAAATCCCTCCCCTCATGAAGCTTATATTTTGATTCAGGATGTTTTGATAGAGGCAGTGTTTTGCATGGCTGGGCAAAGAGCTTCCTGTTTAACTTTGGGAAAATGCTTTAATTTTCACCTTCCAGATTCCTCTATATTAAATGGAGTTCAGGAGAAGAGTTGAGATCTACTGTTGAAAGTCATTATATAAGGAGTATGTTTTCTTTTCTTCCAGCTTTATTGAGATGTAATTGACAAATAGAAATGATATGTATTTAAGGTGGACAACTTGATGTTTTGATATATGTATGAATTGTGAAATGATCACCACACTCAAGCTAGTTAGCATATCCATCACCCCATATACTTGCTTTTTTTGGTAACAATACTTAAGATCTACCCTCTTAGCAAACTTCAAGTATATGGTATGGTATTGTCAACTGCAGTCACCATACTGTACATTAGACCTCCAGATCTCATTCATCCCACATAACTGAAACTGTACCTTTTGACTAACATCTCATCATTTCCCCTCCTCCCACCTCCTAGGAACTACCACTCTACTCTCTGCTTCTATGAGTTGGACTATTTTATATTTCATATTTAAGTGAGGTTATCAGTTTTTGTCTTTCTGTGTCTGTATGCTATTTCCCTTAGCATAACATCCTCTAAGCTCATCTGTATTGTCGCAAATGACAAGATTTCCTTCTTTTTTAAGGTTAAAATAATATTCTTTTTTTTAGTTAATATTGTTTATTGAGATGTAATTGACATACAACATTGTATTACTTAATGGTATACAACATAATGATTTGACATGTGTATATATGGGAAATAATTACAAGAATAAGTTTAGTTAGCATCCATCATTACAGTTACAAATTTTTTTTTGCGATGAGAACTTTTAAGATCCACTCTCTTAGCAACTTTCAGATATACAATACAGTGTGGTTTAACTATAGTCCCCATTCTTTAGGAGTTATTTAGCTTATAATTGGGAATTCGTGCTTTTTGACCACCTTCACCCATTTCAGGATCCTCTGACCCCGCAAATATATATATTTACCAACTGTAATATATTTATTTACAGCTGATTTCTTTGAATCACCATCCAAAAAGTGCCACAGGTTACACTGTTGGATAAGTCTCTTACATCTTAAGGTTAAATAATATTCTTTTGCAAGTATGTATATACACACATTTTTAAAGAATACGTTCCAGAGGAAGATGTTTTTTATTTCTTTAATGAGATCATTTTGTCTTCTGGCTTTATTTCTTCTAAAAAAAATTATTTATTTTTTGTAAATACCTAGGACAATTTGGATAGTATCCTGCACTCTTTGAGAGTTGCTGAAATCAAGTCATTTTGGCTTTGTGCAAATATTAATTGCTTAATATTTCATGTCCTCTAAATATGAGTGCAAATGCTAATAATTACCTTTTTTTTAAACCCCTAATCTTTTGCCAATTACTGTGCTCAGTGACTTATAGGCTTTATCTCATTCAAACACCCCTTTGAGACAGATGTTCTTGTTGGTATCTTAATTTTTAAAATGTGGGAAACAAGGCTGAAAGAGGGCAAGTAATGTATCTTAAGCCACCAGTGAGTCACTGGCATACGTGATCAGAAACCCAGGACACTAGGAGAGTGCACTGCTGTAGGACTGTCAGCCATTGTGATCCAGGGTAAGCCATGTGCTCCTAGCTTTCTGACCTCTAAAATGCAGCTAACACCTGTCTAAGTTTATATTGTACAGTGTGGGGAAGATATAATTTGATTCATTTATGAAACACTTTGTAAATGCTCAAGTGCTATGTCAATATATGTCAGCTTTTGTTATTAATATTATATGTTCTTTCTTACACATAATTGCTAGTAGTTCCAATAGCCTGCTCTGTAGCAAAAGCACTAAGATTGACTGAATTTTGGCTGAGTGATTGTTTTGGGTGTGGGCAGTGATGGCTCTGGTAAGAAAGATGTAGAGAGACTGTGCTGGTAAATGGAGGAAACACCACTGGAGGTGCCTGGCTCCTCCTGAGGAGTTTTCCTGTACCCTGAGATCTCTGGGTCTGGCAAGAGTGGTGTCTGAGGCCCCGCCCACCCTCCACAGTCTTTCTTAGGGATATCCTCCCATCTAATTGTAGGGTGTTCTGTTCCACTTTGCCCAGGCCATTAACCCTGCTGTCGGCCATCACTCTTAGCAGTCAGTACAGGCACAAGAGTGAGAAAGGTTAAGTTTTCATTTTTGCGAGTAAATTTGCAAGACTGCTTTGAGACAGCATAATTACTACCTTCCACATCTTATTGTGTCTGGTGGAGAAATGGTCACAAAGACATCAAACAAGCATCCAGTCTCTGTCACCACCTACCACACCTGCCATCCTCTAAAAAGTGGGCAAGACCTTGTGGGTGTTTGAAAACCTTTGGTGCCTTTTCACACTAGTTACTTGTCTGGACTGATGTCTGGAGAAACTCACATCAGTTAGTCCAGGAACAAGGAGGCAGAGCTATTAAGGACATACTTTAGTTGTAGTGATCAGTCTTTATAGTTAATTAATTCATTTGCTCATTCACTTATTCAACACCGTACAGCTCTTTTCTGGGAATTCAGAAATTTCACTGAGAAGCTTCCAGGATGGTGGGAGGGAGTTTTAATAGATTTGTATACATAAACTGGCGCTGGATCAGTTAATCATTTTGACATATGGAATTGGGTGAAAGCATGCATTCTCCGTTGTGGTGATATTGCCCTCAAATGGACAAAGATTCATTCTTGGGGGGCAAAATCTTAGACATTACAATGGTATGTGGCCCTCCAAGCATCACCCTGCTTCACAAAACCTTATTCTTTTGTATTGAATTTCTCCCGTTAGATAGGCTTTACATTTATTTTTTTCTCTTTGGCAGTCATAATAATGAAGACAGGGAAAAAAAAGCTGGTAACCACTGAACTAAATAGATGAATTTAACTATTTCAGGCGGTCTGCCTAAGATTACCAGGTAGGCTAGGGCGGCTGTCTTGCCCAGTTAGTTAAAAAGCAGCAATTCCTTTGGCTGCTCTGTCCAAATATTTGTCATTCTTTTACTGATTAAAAAAAAAAATCCTCCTGATTCATGGCTTAATATAGACAGACACCGTCAAGTCTCATAAAATAGGAAAGTGAATTCTCAAATATTCCTCTAGCTCCCTCAGAAATTAGTTAACTCTAGAGAAGAATGGAAAACCCACTTTTGGCATCAGTTTCCATGCTGCAAAATGAAGCTGCTAGGTGAAATGTTGATAACTTAAGAAGGGAGAAGTTTTGGATCAATGATAGTCCATGTTATTAATTACCAATAGATGATTGGTGAATTTGTACAGGTTTCCTTCTATTCACGTATAGGGTAAGATACCAAATTTTAATAAGCAGAGAAAGCAATAAAATCCCTCCATGAGATGGTAAGTATTTTATTTTTTCGGTTTGCAGTTTTTATCCTTTGGGCTAACTGTAATTACCACTCCTATATCTTGTCCAAAGCTTAATCTAAGAAATTGCTGAGCCCAATGTCTGACATCTTTGGACACAGCTTGGGAAGAAATTTTTCACTGTATAAAGACATATAACTTGTCTTGAGTAGTAGAACATAAGACAAGTTGGAAAATGTACCAATAGTTGGACTGGAACAATCTGGAAAGCAGAAATGGTGATAATTATGGAGCAACCTGAGTGAAAGAGGAGAAGAAAGGTGGCCTGAGGGGCAAAGAGGGATGAAAATGGTTACAAAAATGACTTTACCTGAAAGGGCCTCATTTTCAAAGAATAATAGAACTTCCTCTTCCCCCTCCTACTGAAGTTTAAGAAAATAAAAAGCGCTACCACCCACAAAATCGTCCTGAGTAGCCCCTAAGGAGTCAGTGAACACATTAAGGGGGTACCAGCAGAAACCTAGGCAGGACTCGCTGCCGACAAAGGACGCAGCATGTCCAGCTGGAGTTAGTGGCATCCCCAAACAGGGCCGGGCGGGGAGGGGGTGAGCCCACACAGTGCTGCTCAAATGGCATTTCAATTCATCTGGGTCAGGAGCTACTGTAGATATAAACCTTTATGTATAATCCCTTCTTGTGTGAAGTAGCTGCTTGTCCGGTCACATACCATAGTCACACAGACAGGGACACAAAAGCCATTTGTTAATGCTTCAGACAAGGCTGAAGGGGAGGCATGAGAAGGTTGATCCACATTCCTATGAGAATGTAGCAAACAAGTATTCTCATTCACACCATATTAGTATTGACTATTTTATTATAGCCTTGTTATTATGGCTCTTAGCTCTTTAATGCCACCGTTCTCAAAAGTTTAAAAGTTGACTGCTAACGTTTGCTTCACTTTAAATCTTGGTGGTAAAGTTTTTTTTTTTTTTGTGTGTGTGTGTTCCCACACAAGGATGACCAAAGGAACAATTTTATTTAATGGAAACTAGTTTTTAAACTCCCAGATATTTCCACCTTTACATCTAAAACACTAGGTATCTCAGTAACTGTCACTGTGAAATAAAGGTGGATGTATTTGGAGTTGGCTGTGGTTTTGTGGAAAGAGAAGTAGATTTGGAGGCAGAAGAATGGGCTGTTTTTTCCTGTGGGCAAACTACTTAATGTGGATAGGCTTTCATTTCCTCTTCTGTGGAATGGGCACAATAATATGTATCTCATAGGAATCTTGGGTGGATTAGGTAAACTAATGGATGTCATAAAACTGTAAAGTGCTTTGAAAATGGAAGGTGGCTTTATAACTAGCCTGGGAATGAGCTAACACCAACACGTCCCCTCTGAGATCCTCATACCCCTTCACTGTGGTTCATCTGCTACACTGGATTAATGCTGAGTATTTTATTGTAGCTTTGAGTTATAATCCTAACCATTGGTCTAATTATATTAATCTTCCCTCCACAAAACTGCAACAGTTCCCCTTTCTTAAAGATTAACTCCTAAAACTCTTAGCCTGTCAGATAAGGTATTCCTTGCTCCAATCCCAAACTGATCTTCCAGACTTTTGTTTGCTATGTGCTTCCGGACACCCCATGCTCTGGCTGCCCCAGTCCTCTTGCCTTGGCTTGAATATATCAGGAACTTGCAGGACTCCACCTGGCCTTTGCTCAGTCTAAATGCCATTCCTCCAACTCAGAAAATGAGGAGAAATTCTTATCTTTTCAATCCCCATTCACAAATTTATCTCAGAAGGCATCTTTAATCTCCCTAATCAGAAGCGAGTGTCTCTTCTCCTGACTTCTTATAGCATAATTCTTGTAACTTTATTTAAGTCTGCTTTAATTTGATTTAAACCCCCTTGCTGTGAACCTCTGATAATCACCATTATTTACTGAGCACCCTATATTTTTATAAGGCTAATACATGTAGTGCTGCAGCTGCTTCAGGTACCACGAGCTTCTGTTTAATAAGCCTGTGGACTCTCCTCATTCTACTTCGTGTTTGGTTAGTCGCATCTATTTCTTCACCAGGTGACAAGTATATGGAGGGCAGGGCCCATGTTTTATTTATACCTGTGCTCTCCATAGTGCTTGGCAAAGAGCTTTGTGTGTATTAGTAATAAAACTAATGTTAGGTTGATAAGCTACGTATAATTAAGGTTTAGATCTTTTGGGGTGAAAATGTTAAACCAGAGGCAATAATCAAATATGATTTGGAAATGGGTATTTTTCCAGAGAAGATGCATTCCTGAAAATATATGACTACATTGGATTTCTTTGCATGTGAAAATTGGCTCTGATTTTTCAATTAAATGGGAGACCTTTTTGAAGAATCCTGCGTTAACTTCTTTCGTTAAGACTGTGCTGTTTCCATGTGGGTTTTCTGTGAGCAGAGAGTACTCACAGTTAGCCTTCCCATCTCCCTCCTACAACTCTGAACTGTTGCCAGCAAACAATTTTAACTGCTTTTTCATTTTGACAAACGAACTCCTCCAGGATATTGCAGTTGAAATATCAGCTGCTGCGTGGCCCATGGCCTTTTGGCTGCTGAAATTTCCTATGGCTTTCTAGTGAATGGGTGTCATCTGAATTAATGATGAAGCCATTCGATTTTATTGGGTAATTAATAAATGCTGGGGAGGGGGTCCTGGGTGATACATATTTGCCTTTTCCTGTATTTACAGGAGAGGCATGTAAACCAAAAATGAAGTGTACTTTGAGCGAGTTACACTAAAGCGATTTGGGGCCGGTGGGGTCCCACTATGACTGCACCAAGGTCATGAAAAGATCAAGGGCCTCCAAGGGCTTGTGTGAACATGCATCCATTTCCCTAGCATGTATTTTTATTTTCCTTTAAGCATGCTGGGAAAAAAGCCCAAACAAACCAATCCTCAAGTAAATGCAAGTGCAGGTAAAGCTCTCAGACAGTGAGATTTCAGAATCCAGTCCGATGGAGAACACCCCTTTCCAACAGGGCATGGGGTTGTGTGTAATGTAGCCTTTGAAATGTTATGTGTTTCTCTTTTGCTTGTGTTATGAAAAAATAAAGCAGTATGAAAGGAGACACTGTGAAAATTTCTCCCCATCCCATCTGTTATGCGTTGTATGGTATCCCCTCAAATGACATGTTGAGGTCCTAACCCCAGGGCCTCAGAATATGAGCTTATTTGGAAATAGAGTCACTGCAGATGTAATTAGTGAAACTGAGGTCATACTGGAGTTGGGCAGACACTTAATGCATTGATTGGGGTCCTCATAGGAGAAGGCAAATTTGGACACAGACGCAGAGAAGGAGATGCCACGTGATGACAGACACAGAGATTGTAGTGAGGCAGCTGAAACCATGGAACCCCAAGGATTGATGGCCACCTACACAAGTGAGCAAGAGACAAGCAAGGATCAACCCAGAGTTTTGGAGGGAGCAAGCCCCTGCTGACACTTGGGTTTTGGTCATTGAACCTCCTAAGAGAATAAATTTCTTTTGTTCTAAGCCATCTGGTTTGTAATACTTTGTTTCAGCAGTCCTAGGAAACTAATACACCATTTTTCTGCCTTTTGGTTTCTCTGTCCAGAGGTAATCAATGTTAACACTTCTGATGGTAATACTTTATTTTAATTAAAAAATCAATGTGTTTGATTTTTGAGTAGATAGTACATTCATGTGGGTCAAAAAAATACACACAAAGTTATACAGTAAAGAAATCCCTCTTATTCCATCCCTCATCTGCCCATTACCCATCGAGCTCTACACTATTTCTACACCACAGTCATTCATGTTATTAGCTAATTTATACACATACATATAATGGATTTTTATCTCCCTTTTACATAATAAGAATCTATTATTATGCCCCTGTTCTTCACATTCTCTTTATTTTGTTTCTGAGAAGAAAAGCACTTTCCAATCAGTAGTTCTCTGGCATGGAAAGTGATGAATACTATTACTGCTACACCTTTAAGGAGAGAGGAAACTGGACTTACTTAAGGTCATCACCTTCCATCTCAGACCCTAATTGGACTGACTTGCTAGTGTCTGCACTTATGAGCTCAAAAGTAGAAGACATATGTCAGTCAAAGCTGGAGTGCCTAGAACACTGCTCCTCACTTTGGAAGTTAAAGATTCCGGGAAATGAGAATAGCCTGAGACTCAAGCTTCCAGCCCCAGGCAGCCCCCTGGGGTTGGAGGCAGTGAATGGAGTGAGCACGAAGGAGTCGGCCTTCTGTGCTTCTGTTGTCTCCTGGGAGTCTTCAGGTGGGATGCTTTGAGAGAGCCAGGCTTCCAGATCTCTGCCATTCGGTTATGGTAGGAACCAGATTTTCTGATTTGAGGAGGAAGGGGACAGTGGATTAGGAGCACTGACTTTGGAATCAGATGAGTGGATTTGAATTCCTATGACCAGCTGAGTGACATGGCTTAGTTACTTAATTTCTCTGTATTTCAGATTCATCATGTGTTAAATGAGAATTGTTGTAAGGAGAAAAGGAGATCGTTGTCATGAGTTCGTGAACACTCTGCCTGATGCTTTAAGGTCAAGATGGCGATGAGGAGATGCATGGGAGGCCAGAGATGTTGGACACAGCCATGCTGCAGAGAGAGCCACTGTCTTAGCTGGGCCCCGGACAGCTTTTGTTTCTGAATGGGTTAGACTCAGCAGAGCTGGAGGGAACTGTACGTGCACAGTGTGAAAATAAACTGGCAGGGGGGATTTCTGTTTATTTAGACTTTAATTAACTTACAAAACATATAAGAAATCATATACAAATAAGTGCCAATTATCTTCTGACATGATCGTTGGTCATTTTTGCGATCTTGACATCCACATTATGCTGGGTCACTTGATCTTTGATGTCCCACATTGAGCCATCACCTCCAATCCATTTTGTATCCATGTCCACTAACAACTTAGCCAACTGAGGTGACTGCCTTCATACTTATTCTTTGTTCAGATCCTGACTGCCCTTGCAAACTTCCTTCTTGCCTAGACTTGGCAATATAGTACTTCATAAGCTCATAGAAATGTTGCCCTTTAACATCATCAGCCAAGTGACCAGGGAGCTATTGAGTTCAGAGTGGGTCCCTTTTACAGATTTTCAAAGCATCTTTTGGGGCTTCCGTGCACAGTCCCCAGTAGAGTTAAATGTAATTGGAGCTTCAACCCTCAAAAATCCTTATACAGCAGTTCTCCTTAGATCTCTTTTAGGGTAAGAGTCCTCTTAGTTCAGATATTTTGGAAAAATCATTTTAGGGAAATAACTTCAGCAGTTCAAGCAGAACACCGTTTGCTCGTTGGAGCACTGGTTCGCTGATAGCTCATGTGTGCTAGACTTCTCAGGAATGATAGCTGTATGAGGGCAAAGCTACTGGCATCTTGAGAAATATAATATATTTATAGAATATGTTGTTAAAACAAGCACACTTTTATATTAAGCAGCATTTCATGTTGTCAAAGTAATATGCTTCTGTCCCATTATAGGGTCAGTTATCCACAACTTAGGTCCTAAAGCTTTGGGTACCAGAAGCATTTTTATTCAGCTTTATCACATGAGGTGAAAGCATCTGTGAATGGGCTGTCAGACAACTTGGACAAGAGCTGAACCAAGCAGCCTCCTCCTGGACAATAATGGTGAACCCAGAAGAGAGGCTAGGCAGCAGCCCCCAGCCTTATGCATATCCAAGGACATCTACCTGCTGGAAGCAAGTATTCTTGCATGAACTTTGAGTAAGTTTGATCCATCTAGAACAGTATTATCATCCAGCTTCCATTTCTCCATCAACACCACAGGGGTAAATGCGATTTTTTCACACACTTTGAAAATGTGAAGGTATTGCTGTTGAAAATACTCTTTAGATTGGTAATGTGACATGAAAGGGAATGAACTCTCTTGGGTGTTGTCAGTGAACCCTTACTGATTTGCCATGATTTTGTCTTCTTTTTCTTGTGTTCACAAGGTTCTCTACCCCTCCACTCCTGTGTTTACTTTTCTAGAATTTTGCAGTGAAAGATGTCACATTCACTGATCTAAAATTTGCAGAATATCATGCTTTGTAAAAACCCCAACTATATTTTGATCTGATCTTCCAGCATTTCACCTGATCTCCAGCACTCTTCAAAGGCTATTGTCCAACCTTCTCATGGATTTTTTTTTTACTTTATTGTGTTAATCGTTGAAGTTTAATTTCTTTGCTTTATACCACAAAACAGATCTCTTCAATGTTTTCCTTATACAGAAAATTTTTTTATCACAAATATCACTCTCTCAGGTATGAGTACTTTGGAAAACCATCAGATAAAAAGGTTTCAAACTCTTCTAATAAATCATTATCTTTTGGATCAACGGCCTTGACCTAAACATCTCTAGAAAGTTGGGGTCAAGGAACCAGCAAAATGGACCAGATTCTCTTAGTGTGGGTATGAGCTACTGAAATATTAGACATTTTCTGGCATTGTGCCTTTATGTTGTAAAAGAGGCAAAATCTTTAACATGCAGAGTGGTAGAATGAAATGCTGAACCACTGAACAACAAGCCTTGAACTAGCCTTCTGCCTGAAATGAAGATCACAGCAATCAATGAAGACATTCATTCTGCACTTGAACCTTTACTCTCGGGAATGTGTTGCTCTGTTGTAGGCTCTAAAGAAGAGAGCTTTTCAGGTGTGCTAAATACCACAGGAGAAATAGAAACGGTAGACATCATCCCAGGGTGAATCACAAATGACCTGAATCACATGCCCCAAGACCTGCTGGAGGAGTTTAGGATCTTGACAAATGACTCAGAGGTTTTAGGAGCATAGATGATGAGCCCAATTTCCCTGCTCCAGGCAGAGGGTGATGGGGGTTTGAGCACACGCTGACATTGGGAATTATCTCCCCTCTTCATTTCCCTGGTTCTTGAGTGCACCTACAGACCTGTGGCTGCTTTATGAAATGGGGGGCCTGTTACATAGGAAGCATGATGAGGTGGGCACTCTACTGTGCCCCTGTTTGGCATGCTTTTTCCTTTTCTCTTTGCCTGTACAAATTGTGATCATTTCTCAAGACATCCCCAATTCCATAATCTCTTACCTGAATATTTAAATATCCACTGATCTTCCCCTAGTTGGACCTTTGGAATTAACTCTCGTGGTATCCTCATCTTGACTGTTTATCTGTTTTATTGTCTCTGTGTCTCATCTTCCCCAGCCAGTTCTCCAGGACTATCTAGTGGCAGGGACTATATTTTAATTTAATTTGTTTTTGTTGTGTTTTCCTTTAGTTACCTTTACCTAGTATGAATGAATTAATGAGCACATGTTTGATTTTTCTGTGTGTCATTCTTGGAAATTTTATATTCTTGATCTAAGACAGTGCCAACTTCTTCCCATGAATGCTTCTAAACACACGAGTCCCAGTTTTTAATTCAGAAAATATGTTCATGGTTCCTTGTCACAGTAATTCCTCCACCGCATCAATCTTTATCAAGGGATTGATTATTGAACAAATTCCCAGTCAGTTGTCATAACCAATCCTCTCCTCCCATGGGAGAAGCAAGCACAGTGGTCCATACTGGTCACTCCTCAACTAGTCAGCAACATTCTCTTCATCACCTATCAAGGTAAGTTTCCATCAAGAAAAGCCTGAGGTCACCTCCCTTGAAAGAATGTGTTACTACATTGGTTTTTACTGATGCCCTGTCAGCAAGACATGTGTTTTCAGTGGTTCCTAGGAATGCTGTTGGTTCTTTGGCTGAACTGGTTTCACTCATGATCAATGGCCCACAAATGTGAAGGGTGCATCTAGAGTCTGAGTTCTGCCCCTTGGTATGAGAAGCTAAGCAAGACTCCTACTACCCAGCTGTAACTTGGACCTAATTTGTACCAGTCTTGCTGCAGAGATGCTGGCTGCACACGACAGTGTGGGACTAGGTAAGGAGAGCTTCTCTTGCTTCAAGGGTCTTGAATTCACCTGGCTGTGACAGCAGACACAGATAAAGCTTTAGACAATGGTTTTCAATCTTATACAAACCAGAGTCCTTTTGAGAGTGAAAGGAGATACTAAAAACACTTTTAAAAAATTAATTGAAGTACAATAGAAGCAAACTGAGACTGTCCCAGAAGGTATGAATGTTCTGAACCTTCTTTAAATAATAACTCACACAAGCACACTCTTGCAAATTTATGCATGTAAGTTTTGGGGCTTCTTAGAGACCCCCGAAGGCAACCTGAGGACCCAGTAAGATTGGAGGGAGGGATTGAAGGCTAAAAATCTTTGACCTGGATAAACTGTAATTTACTTGGTGCCAGAAATCCTGCTACTTTTTGGCTTTTATTCATTTTTTCAGGGGGGTGGCATACATTTATGTATCACCTGCTACTTTAAGCATTTTGCTGGATCTTGGAGAGCAAGAATCATTGGAGTCCTTTCCCTTGAGGCTCTATCCTTCTGCTTTGGGAGACAGATAATTGCAAAGTGTCAATAGGAGTATTAGCAAAGTATTGCCATGACTTAGGGAAGAACATCCTTCCTTAGTTCAATTTCTGAATTTTCTTTTTGAACCTCCTATTGCTGGGGCTAGCAAAGAAGGAGGTGACCTGTGGATTGGGTTTTGAAAGTTTGGTGGCAGTTTGCCAGTGATAGAAGACTGATTAAAACAACCAACTTGTGTGAAGAGACCAATCCTTTGCATTTTTTCCAGATGAAGAACCGACAATATATTTTTCTGGCTTGAAGACCAGTACCATTGCTAGGTAGCATAGCACAGAATGGTTAAGAATGCAGTTTATTAATCCAATGAGCACACGTGATGCTTGGCTTTATACATCAGTTCAGCTAGGCTGCAGTACCCAGTTATGTTATCAAATAGTAGTCCAGGTGTATTTGTAGGTGTGGTTAACATCTACAATCAGTAGATTTTAGTATTTATTCTAAGTAAAGGAGATCACCCCTGGCAATGTAGGTGGACCTAATCTAATCATTTGAAAGCCTTACGAGCAAAAACTGAGGTTTCCCAAGAAAGAAGAAATTCTCCCTCAAGACTGTAGCATCAACTTCTGTTTGAGAGTCCAGTCTGCCTGCCTGCTCTACAGATTTCAGACTTGTCAGCCCCCATAACTCCTTAAAATAAATCTCTTAATCTATCTCTCGCTCTACCTATCAATCAATCCATTGATCAATCAATCTGTATCTCCATATCATCTATCTAAATATCTATCTATCTATCTATCTATCTATCTATCTATCTATCTATCTATCTATCTATCTATCTATCTATCTATCTATCTATCTATCTATCTATCTATCTCATCTTTCTCTCACTGATTCTGCTTTTCCAGAGAATGCTGGCTGATAGACCAGACTTGGGCCTATATTTGAATGCTGGCTCTCGGTCCTGATTTTCATACTTAGTGGCTGTATGACTTCAGACAAATTACTTGATCTGCCAAAATATCAATATTTTCAAATATAAAATGAGATACTAGCAGTAATTCCCTCATAAGGTTGTTGAGAGGATTGAATGAGTGAATGCATTTAAAGTATGTAGCAAATGCCAGCATGGGTTAAGGGCTCAGAAATATTAGCTCCTATTCCATTTTTAGTTAAACATTTCTTACCTAAAGAAACATTTTAATTTATTTGAGGCTTGGAAGTAATACAAAATTATGCATCATGATGGCCTGAGTTTTTCTGGGGGGCAAAGGACCATGCTTGTTTTCAGAAGTGCCTTTGACCCAGCACTTTCCATCAGCCATATGAACAGCCACAGAATTGTTCTGCAGCTGCTACATTACCAGCAAAGTGGGTCACCCCCAAATGGACTGATGGAGTGATTCTGGGAAGCACAGTTCACTGGGACGCAGCAGTGACTCGGGACTCAGGAGACACATTGGGGTTCTGTTTGAACCCAAACAGTGTACCGCAGGAAGCAAGATGAGGCACCCCAAATGGCACTGGCCTCAGAATATATTAAGGTTACTCTCCATTGGCAGTCTCTCAGCTAAAATGGACTTCTTGACAGGGGTGCCTGTCTAAGATTATGTGCTGTGTTGAGCCATTCAGCAGTTTTAGCTGGTAATCCTGCCGCAGTTGTTTGTGTATATGCCTGGAGTGTACAGAAGGGTCTGTACGGTGTAAGTGAGCTGCATGAAAAAGCACAGTGTCCAGCCAGTAATACCCAGTGCTCTGACACTCCTGGTGGAGGTCACTGGAGAGATCTGTGCCCTGGGGGCAGGCCCCAGGTGTGCATTTGTACCTAGGACAGTGATTTGGTTGGAATGGAGCCTTCCTCAGTGAGGACAGCTGAGGAGCCGCTCAGAGCTGCCTATGAAGGTGCTACGATGAGCATAATCCTGGAGGGACTTGTTGGTTGTTTTTAGTAGTGGTGATGCTTGTTTAAGGTTGCTTGGATGTATAGATCAGGGATGTGCCTGATCCCTGGGAAAGGAACTGGTAAAACCACAGTTTTCAGTTTCTGGAGAATGGTTTTCTATAATAGTGATTAACTTGGCAAAGAAGTGGGCAGTATAGGCTCCAATCACTTGTTGTTTTTCCCAAATATCTTAAAGACCATATTGCCCAGGAAATAAAAATGTCCTGAATGATGACTAAGGAGAAATTCTTTTTTGAGGGAGAAATTTGAAATGAGATGACTAATATTGGCTTTATAGTCCAGCTTCCCACCTCCCTCTGCGTAGAGCCTGGCCTGATACTGCTCAAGTATCTGATCATGGGTTCCCCACTGTCTGTGTGGATCTGGGTGCCACGTACCTATCCTGGGTCATTGTCTTGCCATTGGGTTTCAGCTTTGGGCAAGTTCGCTATGGATTCTATGTGACCAGAGAAAATGACAGCAAAATGTTCTTGGGGTGAAAGGGTTATACCCAACTTTATTTCCAGGTGGCAGGTCAGTCACTAAAATCCCATTCACTCAGAGTGAGTCTGCATGCAGCAAGCCAGTCTCTGCCCTTGCCTCCGGGCACCTCTGTCTGCACAGTTGTCCTGCACAGCCGTCCTCTGGGCCTCTGTCCTTGGTGCTGTCACCACTCCAGCCTCTGCTTTGCTCTCCTGCAGCCTTGCAGCCCTGACACCATGTTGCACACAGAGCATTGGGTGGAGCTCTTTTTATAGAGTCAACAGCCATGTATTGCCCACAGGTGTGCAGTGAGCTAGTCAGCCACAGGCAGGTGAGAATCCTGGCCACACGAACTCTCATTTTATCCACAGTCATACTTACAGAGACTGGGTAAGTTTAGGATCAATCTGGGGGCAAGTGATGATCATAGGTCTAAGCAGCAAACATTTCTGGCTCTTCACAGTCTGGGCACATAAGAGGATCGCACCTCTTGGTTCCCTTACAGTTGGGTGGGGCCATGTGACCAATTCTGAAAAAGCAACCTCAGTTACCTCTGAGCGGGACCACATAATTATGTGAGACCCTCTAGTGTACACTTTTCCTCTGGAATAGTAACTGGCAATACTTGAGATGGTAGCCAGCTTCTCCATTAGCCCGAGTTTCTGAGTGATTACAATGGAAAGAGCCCTCCTAATGACCAGAAATGGACATACAGCATGATCAAGGAATGATCCTTTTTTGAGCCATCCATAGAGATCTGGGGGTTGTTTGTAATGTACCAGAGCCCAAGCTGTCCTGATTGATACAGAAGCCTGGTGATTGAATCCTAGAGTGTCGTGTAGCCAAACTTGTGGATGCACGTGCTTCCCCAGAGGTTAATGCAACATTCCCCCCAGGTGAAAGGTTGTCCAGCAATCCTTTCACCTGGAGCTTACTCAGAATAGAACAGATGCAGACCCTTAAAGAAGAGCAGATCTCTTCACCTTGTTCTAGAAGTGAATATGTGAGACCTCGTCTGAAATTTGGAAAGGATCTAGAAGTGAGAAGGTAGAGTAATTTCCAAGTTATTAGTTATCAAAGCTGGAAGGGATTCTTGGAATTCATCGTCTGAAACTTTAATTTTACTAGGAAGGAAATCGAAGGTCATAGAAATGAGAAGAGAAATTTAAGCAAGGTTGCATAGCTTGCTAGTTAGTTATGGAAGAGGCAAGACTAGAATGCAGGGCTCTTGGTTCCATGTTTTTTGTTTTCCTGTGGAATCAGGGACTATTTGTAAAGGTCAAAAAGGAGTTCACTGGATTCTGAGTCAGCTCTGCCAACAGAAATATAATGCAAGTTGCAAATGTACCATTTTTTTTAGTAGCTACATAAAAAAGTAAAGAGATGTAATTAATTTTAATAATCTGTTTTATTTAAACCAATATACCAAAAACAGCATTACATTTCAACAGGTAATCAATATAAAAATTATTGATGAGATGTTTTACTTTTTCATAATAAGTCTTCAAAATCTGACGTGTGTTTTATACATACAGCACATCTCCTTTGGATCAGCCACATCTCAAGTGCTTAAGAGCCCCGTGTGACCAGTGACTACCGTACTGAACAGCACAGCTCTTGGAGGCCAGGGGATTTCAACTCAGTTCCCTATAAAAGGCCCATTTTTTAATGTCACACATGACATATTGCTCAATTTCTTTTTCTAGACATCGTAATACTTGGCCCTTAGTCACTTCATAGGGATGTGAAGGCAATTAATGAGATAATGTCTGAGTTCAGTAGCAGGTTCCATCTGTCAAAATCAAGGTGCTGTTCTCTTTTATGTGTCTGTGGGGAAGTCCCATCAGCGCCCATGGGAACTATGCATGTTTCTGTAATGGAAAAACAAATATTCCTCATCAGGCAAGGAGTAATACTAGGTTACTAGCAGGGGTTGACCTTCCCAGTGTGGGTGGGGACTTTCTGCTGAGAATTCATAGTTATAGACTTACGCTACCACAGGGGTGAAGGGCTGAATGGCGCAGTGGGGAAAGTTAACCCTTGGAGGTTAAAGACTATTGTTCTCAGAGCTTACCTGTGACCTCTGGCCCCCCTAGTGGCAGAGAACCAAAGGAAGGACAGACAGAAAGCTGCTATTACAGTCTGGAATGGCTAGTTTAGGTTTTCTTGTTTGACTGGGTTTGGACAAAATCTTACTGACCAAGCTGTGGGGCAGGATTTCCTGGGACAGCAAATCTTGCTCTTTTCCCCTCTGCACCAGGTCTTTCCAAATTGCAAAAAGGACAGGTTACCCCGCAATGTGATGAGACTCAGACCTGTTGCCTTCTTGCTCAAATTGTCTTTAAAACGTTGCTTAAGACATAAGTGGACATGCCATGACTTTTTGAGCCAGACTATACCTTTATGGAAATGAATATGCCAACTCCTTACCCCTCTCCTACTTCCAACCAGCTTTTCAGTGAGGACACGGACACATTTTTAGTCTCAGAGCATAAGAAATTGTGGCAGACTGGGGAGGAAAGATTTAGGGGAATCTAACTGTGTATGATTACGGCTCCTAATAGCTACTTTTAATTTAACACCTTTTCTGTGCCAATTTGTATGTACTATTTCTCCTCCATGCAACTGCCCTTGAAGGTGTGTATTATTTTTTTATATTTTATAGAGACACTGAACTCCAGAGAAACTTAGATAACTTGTTTAAAGTGGTAAGAAAAAATAATCTGAAACTGGAAAATGAGCAAAAGGATGACTACCTACCTGTCTTTTCTGGATCACCGGAAGTACTAACAGGCCCACCCAAAGGTCATTTCATTCTCTAGGGGAAGGTACCTGTGATTGACTTTGGCCGACTATTTCCTAGGATCAGGGTCCAGCCTTTGTGAAATTACAATCCAGTTTGTTAATTTGTAGATTGCTAAATTGCAGCTTATTTTTGTCCAGTAGAATTGCAAGTGAATTGTTTCCATTATAAAAGAAAACCCCAAAGGTTGTAGTTATATTGGCCAATAGGACCCTACCCAGATTTGTATCTAATTTAACTAAATTTTTGCCGTATTTCTTTCCTGAAGGGTAAATAAATGTCTATTTTTATATGCTCTGAGGACTTTCTTTACCACCTTATTATGAACTTCATTAATGAGGGAAATCAATCTTTGAGTTTGGGCTTACTATATGCTTATGTAAAAGCCAAAGTAAAACCTATGAAAAGCCTACATTCCCCCTACTTGCAAGCTAACAAGTTAGCCTGCCACTGTTTCATGGTTGCTGGCAGAAGACATAAGATTCCCGGGTCAGAGACAAGGTAGTTTATGATTATGGCACAGCCAAGAGCATGCAGTAGCGTATCTGTGACAGTCACCCTTGCCCCAGTTCCCCAGAGGCTACAAGCATTATACTAAGCCAGGGGCCCCTGAACCCTTCATAATGTTCTGCATGTCTCCCTTCTTTTTCTCCAGAGGGAGACACTAGCACTCTCTCCTGAGGCTACTCACTACGGGAAACATCCTTGCAAAGACAGTCTGCAACAAAGGACAGTTAGTGTCTTGCAAGATGTGCAGAACCTCAAGAGATCCATGGAGAATTGCCTCCCAGTTGCCAAATTTTGAAATTTTGAAAATTCTACTTTGACTGAGGTTTCATGGTCAGTAAGTGGCTGAGTCTGGATTCCTCCCGGCTGCAAAGCCTGGGCTATTTCCACTATAGCATGAAAGTTGAAGTCCCACCCCATGGTGACTAACTAAAGAGCTCCCACTACAATGAGCTTCCCACTGTGGAAGTGGTGTTTGTTTGAAAATGATGCATCAAAGCACGCAAGAGATGGAAATTAGTTTTATTACCACATCCTACATGTCTTGAGATGCCTAAAACATGTGTTCTGTTGAAATTTTAATAGGACCCTAAAACCAGGAAAACTTTAGGCAATTAAAACACTAGCCTGTGAGAAATTTAAGAGCAGGGCCACATTTTATTCATCTTTTCATCCTTGGGACCTAGCACAGTGTCTGGCATCTAGTAGGTGCTGAACACAATTTTTGTCGAATTAATGAATCATAAGAAGGCGAAACCCTCCTATTAACTCCGTTCTTATCCAATTTATCTTTGCTTCTTTCCTCTTCCAGCAAACCAAGCGGGTATCTGTTGAACTCATTTCTGCCCTTCGCCTTAGCTGCTTGTTCCAATAATTTCTTCCATATGTTTATTTCCTTTAGTGTGAACAAGTTTTGGCTCATGCTCTCTTTTTTATTTATAGTTTCCTGAGTTTTCAGTCCTGTCTCTGCTTGCTTGTTCTCTTTCCCAGACGCACACACCCCAGAGTGTGAAGCAGCAACACGCTGATGGGTGCAACCCCGGTACACGGCTGGTGCAAGAGCTGCCATTGGTTCTGGACAGTCATCCTGGGCTGGGGTCCCCAGGCCAGCGGAGGCTGACCTCTCAGGCCGCAGTCCGGGCCTTCCCTCCCCAGGCACTGTCACTCCGTCTGACCCAGCGTCCTCCCTGTCCTCAGGTGAGAGCAGCCCATATGGTAGGAGAGTGAAACAGGAACAGACCCACTGAGATTCCATCGGGGCCTAGGGAGAAGCTGACAGAAGTCCAAGCTTTGAAGGGCACAGTGAGTCAATCTCCTAGCCCAAAGGAAAACCAAGGGTTAATGAATAAGGGGCGTAGAAGCTGTTTCCGAAGTCACTTTCAGAAACAAATTATGGATTATGAATTATTGACAGAACAGTTGGGCTTTAGAGAGTTAAGTCTATTTCTGTGCCTATTTCTGAGCCTACACAAATGTTGATTTACAGACATTTTCTGATTTGATAATAGCATGTCCCAAGGTCAGGCATAAGTGTCTTCCTCTGGGTGGCTTCAGGCAGGCCAACGCTCTCTGGCTTCAGGGATCTCTGGCTTGATAATCACATCCCAAATTGATGGGAACTGGGCGAGGCTGCAGGGTCAAGGAGGAAGAAGCAAAGATGCAATGCGAAGGTAAGAAGGGGACAGAATTCCCTCTCGTCTCCTACACAGAGCATGTCAGAGCTGCCGTCCTGTTCTTGTTTGCAGGAGGTGGTGAATAGGCAGGGTCACAGTCAGACATCACAGCCACTGCCACCATCGTCTCCCAAGGAGCTCCGAGGTCATCAGTGATGAAGCAATGGGACACCGAGAGGTTCAACAACACTTTCAAGCTCATTAAGATCTCCAGCCTTCCTTGGGTGTAGCAACTCTTGCAGATGAGATAGAATATTGCTGGTCCTCCTGTGCTCATAACTCCCATCTTCATTTGCCCGATGGCTTCCCTTCCTGTATCCCAAGGCTGCCACTCCGAAAGCTCTCCAATTCCCTCAAACCTGTTAACCTCACTCTTCACAGATTCTACTACCTTCCTCTTCCAGAGGACAGAGACCACTGGGATAAGCATCAGTGCCTACTTTCAACCTGGCTTTCCCCAGCTGTTACTTGTCACTCCACCTCTCCCCTTTGTCTGAGAGAAATGGCATGCCCTTCATCTGTAAGGTGAAACCCCCTGCTGCCTGGACTCTGTGCCTCTGTCTCTGCTGTCATCTGCTAGCTGTCTTCCCTCCATCTGCTCAGTTACCACCTTTTTTTTTTTCAATATCTCATTGCTCTGTCTCCTTTAGCTCCTTCCACTTAGCCAGTGAGAATGTTTCTGTCTCTTTAAATCTAGAACAGTCTTCCACTCCACTACCAACATAGCTCCAGAAGCTTCTCTGTGTCTCTGCTTTCTAAATTGCTAAATTTCCTGAAAGAGGACACTTTTTCTGTTGCTCTGTGTGCTTTCTTTGGATGGCTTTATCTTCATCAGTTTCCATGGCTTTGACTGTATCTGTCTCCATCCATGACTTCTCCCAGTTTTTGACTCCTGAGGTTCCGCTGCACTCTTACCTCCAGTGTCATGCGTTCCTCCCCCAAGCAGAGTGTCTTCCTCCTGCCCCCACTTCTGTTTTGGGTAATGTTGTCATCACCTAGGCAGTCTCTCCGACCAGAACCTCAGCGTCATCCTTATTCATTTACCTTCCTCAGCCTCCACATCTAATGACTCAGAGGAAGATTTTCCTGGAAGAAAATGCACAGCACGCACTCGCAGATTCCTCTTAGACGTGCTTCTCAAACCTGACGTCCTGCTCCCTCTCTCCTCCAGGCTCCAGAAAGCTCCCTACCTTTCACCTGCACCGGCACCCATCCAGCTAGTCTCTTTCTCCCTCCCACCTCTTGCCTTCCAGTTCATTCTTCCATCTTCTGTCAACATAATTTATTTAAAACCAAAGCCCTTAAAACCTCCGTGGGTTCTCTGATGCTCTACAAAGTCAAGTCCAAACACTTTAAATCATTACTATGGCCCCATAGAGTCATTATAGTCCCCCACATTCTCATGCTGAAAACTTGTGCTGCTTTGCTTGTGGGAATTCCAGGATGGGTACCAACACTCCAGGCAAACTGTGTTCCCTGCCCTTCCCCGTGCTATCACCCCTCAAAACTGGATCCAAGAACCCTGTCTTCGGTGAAGTGGCTCCCAGCCCCCACCCCCAGCTGCCTCAGGCTGCTTATTCACCTCTGCCCGCTCAGCAGCTGGAGCTGCACCCCTCTACTCCGGCACTCTGTTTAAAAGTGTGAGCAAGAACAGTGGGAACCAGGCTGATATCACGCATTTATGGTCAAAGTGGATGAGCCTAGAGTGAAAGTTCTGTGTACGTGTTTGCAGAAATATGTTGCTATACAGCAGATGCTCTCAGAGCAGTTTGTAACATGGCGATTTTCACTTGATCAACGTTAACCAAAGGTAGATAGATGTAGTCCACACAGATCAATGCCATCTCCCTTGATAACTGTAAATGTTTGGTTATACTAAGTCTAAGTGAAATTTTTATCGATAATGAGGACTTTGGCCATCATTGCAATGACACTGCAAATTTCTCTTTTATAAGATAAATAAATAAAGTAACAGATTTGTAGAGAATGTATTCCAAGTGTGATCCTTAGGGGGATCTAAAGGCCTAACCTAACGGCCGGGAGACATGATGACCATTCTCCAGTTGCTCATAGGTGCACGGAAAGATCAGCGCACGAGGGAGTGGTGTTGGCAGTAATGCAAGGCTGGCTGTGAATAAGTGGGAGATACCTGTACAGACAACAGGCACGGTGGGAGGCTGGAGACAGTTAAGGTCAGTTCAGCCCCAGGCAGAAGGACAAGAGGCTGGAGACTAACTTGCAGGACAGCAGTTCTTAACAACTATGAGAACAAAATAATAATAATACCTAGAAAATTTAAGAAAGAATTAAAAACCCTCACAGTGAGTGGGCTTTTGAACTGGGGCAAAGAAGGAGAAGGGGAATCAAAAGATGGTAAAATCTGACCCATAGTTTAAAGCAAGAGCAACCGTACTTCCTGCAGGGAACTGTGAGGTCAGCCTGTTAAGGGGTGGGTGGGGATGGTGGCAAGAAGGATCTTCTCAGGGAAGGGACAGAGACGACTGAGTGCCAGGCTGAGAAATGGAAACGGTATTGACTGCTCTTAGTTTGGGGATGACGTGCATAATAAAAGCTTTGAACCAGGAACCCAGGTGTGTTTGTACAACAATCCAGTCATTCTCCAGCTCTCCATGCTTTCCTGTCTCCATGAATGCGGTCCTGTGGGCCACACTGTTACCCCCTTGCTGTGCCCAGGGTCTCACAAAAACGAGGACATTTACTCTGCCTATGTTTGCAGTTTATTTTGCAGGTAATAGTGGGTTGGGCATCCTAACCTCCAGGATTTCACATTCTCAAGTGCCCTGGGGAGGTCAAAGCGACTTCATTAACATACCTGTCCTCTGAGACAGATACCTGCTGCAGCATATAGCCTGAATCCATTCAAACAATGCACCTGTTAGATGGGAATCTCTGTCTGGCAACCACACAATCTAATTTCAAGAAAGCCAAGTCAGGAGCTGTGCTGAACTCTGGGACAGAGCAGGAAATCTATTGACTTCAGGTTCACGACAGCTGTTTTGCAGTTGCTAATGTGGAGTTGTCGCTTTTCATCTGCATAGTTTAGTTTGATGGATTCTGGAAATGATCTGATACTAAAGAACTTGCTTTCCTCCCTCCCTCCCTCCCTCCCTCCCTCCCTCCCTCCCTCCCTTCCTTCCTTCCTTCCTTCCTTCCTTCCTTCCTTCCTTCCTTCCTTCCTTCCTTCCTTCCTTCCTTCCTTTCTTCCCTTTCTGATATTTCTGAGATGCCGCATCTTGCGCCTGGCATGGAGGTCAAGAAAACAAGGGCAGTTTCCTTCCTCTATTGAGTATATATTCCAGAAAGGCAGATAGATAAATAAAAAGTGAACAAATTAAAAAAAATGTAGACAGTTTCATGAAGGGATGAGTGCTGGGAAGAAAAGCAGGCAGAATAGAGGAGTGGAGGGTGATGGGGGGAGGCTGAGAAGGTTGCTCTGGGGAGGAACGTCTGGGCAGAGGGCATTCAAGCAAATACCTGGGTGGCAAACATTGCAGGAAGAGGTGGAAAAGGGCCAAGTTTGGTCAGAGAATGGCAGGAATGTCAGTGTGGCTGGAGAGGAGTGACCCAGGGGGAGACGGGTGGGATGAGGAGAAGCAGCCAGGAGCTAAAGCCGCAGGGACTTGTCGGCTCTCCTAAGGACCTTGCCTTTTATTTAAAGTGGAGTGGGGCTCAGTGGAGGGAGTTGCGCAGGGAGCAGGGAAATCTGATTTATAGTGAAAAAATCTACGCTGGCTGCTCTGCGAAAGCTATGCTGTTGAGAAGGAGAGACGTAGGAAGACAGCTGCTTGGCTGTGTAGAGCAGAGGTAAGAGGTGTTGGTGACCTGAAGTGTGGAGACAGCAGTGGGGGTGGGGAGAGGTGGTAGGGCTCGGAGCATGTCACACAGAATTGATAAAGAACTTGATAATGGATGGGATGCACAGTAGAACGGAAGGAGAGGAGTCAAGAGATTTTAGTTCATAAATTTAGAACAGAATCTAAATTTCCAGTGAAACCTGTTGCGGTTGTGTGCTTTGCTCCGGGCACGCTCAGCTGGAGGGCAGATACCGGGCAGACGGAGGCCTGGCTTTCCCCACGGCTGGGAGTTTGTCCGGACAGGTTCTAGATGGCAGGGAGAGAGAGGCGGGCGTGCAAGGAGGAGCATATCCGGATGGATGGTGGACTGTGAGCAGGATGAATGAAACCCTTATGGGATGGATAGACAATGAAAATGTTGGGGAGTAAATAGACTCGGAGTCAGTATGAGTCTAATACTTGTGGGCTTCTCCTCTTATGTCTTGTCCCGCTTCATCTTTGTTCAGGCTTCCATGTGCAAAAACTGAATTTCTAAGACCCAGGTCATATCCTCCATGCCATCACCCCTGTGACTCTGCTCTTAATTGATGTCCCCTCTGCCTGGACTCTTGTTACATCTTATTATATATATTTATTATTCAAATGTATTTATGCATGACTACAAACAGGTGGCCATTGTTACAAATAGTGGGAACATAAACATGAGCAAATGCAGATGTGTACCTGGGCCTCATGGAGGTACAGTCTGTGATAGACACACATGCTACATAATCGTTACATTATATTGCACAAGATTAAAAAATTCTGAAAAATTTCAGATGTGATGAGAATCTCTTTAAAACTATATTGTAAAAAAACCAAACAAACAAACAAAAAAAACTATATTGTAAGCCCTAAAGAAGGTTTTGGCCATACCAGCAGCAGGGGCTCAATAAACCCTCATCGGTTCCTGGAAAATATTCCCTTCAAAGGTCAGCTACAAGAAAAGCAGTGGGCGGAAGGCATGAGGAAATGTTTTCCTGGAGGACATGAGTTAGAATGTGTTGTATCCATCAGGTTTGGGAAAACCTGGGATAATCATGGAATGATAATGTCAAGGAAGCCTGCAAATCACTATGTTGCACACTTGAAACCAATAAAAAAATCTAAAAAAATGTCAAGGCAGCTTGACATAACAATCGCTTGTGGTTGTCTCATGGCTTGTTAGAACCATACGTCCCTGGTTATCCATGATCTATGCCCTGCATGTCTCTTTTCACACTTAAATTAATTATCTTGAAAAGTTAAGCTGTAAATGTGACAGTCAGATCTAAGTAGGAGGAAATAAATGAATCTCAAAATTGTGTTTACCCCAAATTGTTGGAAGACCTGGTGCTTAAAGGGATAGTTACCAGGTAGTGACCATGTGTTCAAATTAAACACAGATTCTTCTCCACCAGATGTGCACCTTTGTTAGAAACTTAGGGCTAATTTTTCAAAGAAGTCCTAGAACAACACTTGTGCCCTCTCAAGGGAAACCCATGTTTACAATACTCATTTATAATTGTTTACAGATAAACCAGCCAGAAGATTCACTGTTTTGCATAATGTCATAACTGTTTTGCATACTGCTACATAATTCCGTCAGTGATTAAGATGCATTTCAGGACACAACTCAACACAGAAAGTTTGAATGTAGGCCTAGTTTTAGTTACGAGGGGTGATGATGTAGAGAGAGATGGTGGATGCCAAGTGGCAGGACTCAAGATCATTTTATGCTTTCACACCAGGTATAGTTGGTCAGTTTTCTTTATTGTTCATACAAAACATCTGTGTCTGCAATTGGTTTTTAGACATTGGTTTTAGATGTTGGAGTGTGCCTGAATGCCAGGATGTGGAATGGTCATCTTAAATCAGATAATGTGGGAGATCCTAATGCCTTGATTCTTGCTGTAGATTCCAGTTTGGTGTGTGACTGTTCCATTTGAAAAACGACAGGTTGAGATGTTCCACTCATGTTTTCCATCTCTACTCTCCATTATATGTAGTTACACTTATGGACTCATTGTAGAAATTGGCGTTTCCTGTAGAAAACCAGGTGTCTCAACGAGATCTACTTGAGCTGGGGAGATGGGGTGAAGTCATAGTCCTGAGTGCGTCCATAGCCAGCACTGACTGCTGTGGGAGTGTGGCTGACAGGCAAGTGTCATGGACTTTATATTCCTCTGATGACCCCACATTATAACAGAAAAAAAGCACAGGGGTACAGGGGACTGGCTGGCGATGCTGCAGCTCACAAAACTTGCCAACGAGAGTCTTTACAATAGGGAGCTTGAAATCAAGAGGACCTGATATTAATTTGCTCATAATTTGATGCCATAATGAAGTAACACAGACTAGGTGACTTAAATGACAGAAATGTGTTTTCTCAAAGTTCAGGAGACTGGCAGAGTCCAAGCGTCAGCAGGGTCGGTCCCTTCTGAGGCCTCCCTTTGCTTTATAGATGCTGTTCCTTGCTGTGTCTCTTCACATGGTCTTCTCTGTGTGTGTGTCTGAATCTCCTCTTGTTATAAGGACACCGGTCAGATTGGTTTAGGGTCTACCCCAACGACCTGATTTAACCTGAGTTACCACTTTAAAGATCCTACCTCCAAATGCAGCCACTTTCTGAGGTATTGGTAGTTAGGATTACAGCTATGAATTTTTGGGGACACCCAATTCAGTCTATAACATCTGGAGAGTTTGGGAGGTGGTGCACTTCCTCAAGGAATCCACTAATTTAGGTTCTGAAATAAAACCACATTAAGATCCAGCAATTACACATCTGGGAATATATCTGAAGAAAGCAAAAACACTATGCCAAAGATATTTCTACACCCCCGTGTTCATAGAGAGTTAATAACAATAGCCAAGACATGGAAACGACCCAAGTGTCCATTGATGGATGAATGGATAAGGAAGTTGCAACACACACACACACACACACACACACACACATACAGAGGAATATTATTCAGCCACAGAAGGGAAGAAAATCCTGCTATTTTCTACAACATAGATGAAACTTCACGGCATTATGCTAAATGAAATGTCAGAGAAAGACAAATAATGTGTGATTTCACTTATATGTGGAATCTAAAAAACAAACAAATTCATAGAAAAAGAGTTGTGGAACCAGCAGGGGTTGGGGGAAGAGATTTGAATGAAGGTGGTTAAAAGGCAAAAACTTTCAGTTATAATATAAAGAAGTCCTAGGGATGGAATGTACAACATGATGACTATGGTTAACACTGCTGCATGATACATATGACGGTTTTAAAGGAGTAAATCCTAAGTGCTCTCATCTTAAGGAAAAAAATTTTTTTTCTTTTTTTTGTTTTGTATCTACATGAAAAGAATGTTATGCAAATTTATTGTGGCGACCATCTCATGATATATGAAGTCACATCTTATGCCATGCATTTTCAACTTACACGGTGCTATAGACATCACCTGTATCTCAATAAAACTGGAAAGAAAAAAAAATACACAGATTCCATGAAGAGTAACAATAAGTTTTTCTAAGCTCTGATTTTAGATGTGTTACCCAATTTCTCCTGGTCTCAGGGGTCTAATCTGAAGTATGGAGTTAATAATGCTTGCTTTATTTTCTTTTCTAATGAGATATTGGTAATGAAAGTGATTTGAAATATGAACTATGGCACATATAAAAATATTAGTATTAGTAATAATGGTAATAAAATTATACAATACCTATCTCTGGAGCACCTGTTATGGGTTAAACTCCTGCCATGGTTGCGCTATTTGGAAAGTCATCTGGCTGCTGTCTCTCTTCTACATGCAGAATCAGCATTCACTATTGAATCGTGGCAGCCAGGCCTACCATTTATTTGTCCGATAAAATCTCTTGAGCAAAAACATGCTCAAATATGAAAATGAGGGAAAAATGGGTAATGAAATTCCCTGTCCTTATCTTTATTTTCTTTTGATGTTAGTCATTCTTCCTTTTCCCCATTTGATTTGCTTTTTAGAATTCATCTTGGGGATATTTGGGATATAGAAGTTTTCTAAGCTGGTATGTAATAGTCCTTTTATCATTGAACTTTTTGTGCTTGTAGAGTATACTTCTGTTAGGGATATAGTTTATGAAAATGAATAATAATCCTGCTTATTGTGCATCTATTATTGACTGTGGAGCATATGAAAGAAAGAAGGAATCTGAAGCCTGTTTTATGTGGCTCAAGAATGGCAACAAGATCAATAAACTCAAGTCGTGGGTGAATAGGTTTCAATTTGTGAGGAAAAATGAACTTTCTAGCAGTCAGAATATGGAAAATAGAATGGAGTACTTTCCTGGAAGAATATTTTGATAAAGTCTTCTAAGCTGGAAATCTGTGAACCTATGTTTCTAATCCTGGCTAGTGTTTCAAAGAAGCTAGTTGGGAACACAGCCTGAAGTGGTCTTGCCGGACACCCGTGCTAAAAACATGCTCAGTGCGTTGACCCAGATGGTTTGGTTAAGTCTTGGAGCCACTCTGGGTTATTGTATAGTGAATGGGTAGAGGTACATAGAACGGTGAGCAATTGGCAGGAGGTGGTCATTTGGTTATAGTCACTGATGTCAGATGTGTATTTTCTAGAATCAGAAAGTAGGAGTGTTGGGAAATCACAAATATGACCTAGATATACCACTAATCCTCTGGCTCCCCTCTAAACGGCCAGATCTTAAGTAAAACCAACAGATCCATTTCACTTAGTGCAGCAGATGAAGGCAGTATGAGGTGCTATGTAACCTTGGCCGGGAGGGAAGGAATCAGCCAAAAGTGAAGTACATCTGGATTAAAATCACGGTGAGTGTAGAACCTAGTGGAAGTTAGGATGTGCTGGGTGGCCTTATTCTCTTTCTTTTCTAGACTTCGGTTTCTTCTCCCTCTATTGCCAGCCAGTGGCACAGAGGGCTGGGTGCAAAAAAGCAGGTATTTATTGAAAGTCTGTTAAGTGCTAGGCACTTTGCATATCCTAATTCACTCTGTTCTTGTGATCTGCTTCTATGACTCCACTTGCTCATATATTCATGACATCATCCTGAAACAAGTGGAGGGTGGATGATGGCAGATATTCTACTATACCTGCTGGGACATACTATGTTGGTTAAGCTTCATTCATTTTATGAATTATAGTGCCACAGAGACATAAAACTGCCATCATTGTAACTCTATTCTGTGACATTCAGAATCCCTTGCAAAGAATGTCTTCTTCTCATCATCCAGATTTTCAATTACTCCATCTTGGTAATCTCACTTCAACCCCTCTTGTTAAATCATCATTGAACTTTTAATTCCCATTTCTGCTCCACATCTCCACGTGCCCCTGTTATCTCTTGGATGTCTCAGAGTGAAATAGCTGGGTCAGAGTTGATCAGATGCGTCTTACTCATCTTCAGGGCTCCACCCCATGCAGCTCATATCTCTATCTGGATTCTCATTTCTGGTCACACCCTGCTCACCACTCCCCTTTCCCACCAATCCTCATTCCTCTCCCTTATTCCCCTTTCCATTCATTGTTGGGACATGCCTTTCCAGTTGGGGATTTTAGCTTAAACATGTAAAAAACTGGTGCATGTCAAGTTATAGATTTCTAAAGTTCCTAAAACCATAGGCCATGCAGATTTAAACAAAAGATGACATACTTAAGACACCATCTACTTTAGCTTCCTTCACTCTGCCTCTGTATCATCTGAGCAAATCTTCATATTTGTTCAAGTTTTCTAAGTAATACCGATTTTGCATGCATTGTTTTGACTCCTCCACTTTTCATCTAGTATGCTGAAAACATAAACTTATACATTGTAGTTTTTAGTACTTGTATCATTTTTCCTGCACAAATACCATTTTAATTTAATCAATCCATTATTATTGCACATTTATGTTGTTTCTCATTTTTCCTACTGTAAATTACTCTGCTGTGAACATCTTTGGGGTTAGGTCATAGTGTATTTCTCTAGTTGCTTTCTTATGTCAAATTCCTAGAAGTGGAATTTCTGGATCAACCTATCTGCATATGTTTAAGGCTATTGAAAAAGACTGTCTAAATTATTTTTCAGAAAGATTGTTTACCATCCTAGGGAAGTAAGGGAAAGGTTCCTATAAATAATTTAAGAAGAATGCTGTTCTTCCTTCTAGCTCATCACTAATTAGTCCTGTGATTTCCTGTAAACCATATAATCTTGATCACTGTCAGTTGATTCATATGCAAAATCAAGGTGTTGGATTAGAACTCTAAAATCTTTTTGTCTGCCATTCTGTTATGCTGTTTTCATAGTGGGGATAACTGCCCTCCTGAATGTTCTTTGGGGTTCTCAGAAGGGAATGTTTTCAAAAGGGAATTAAAACAGAGGAGTGGAAGAAACAGTTTTTTATTTTTTAAAGTCTTCTCTTGGAAGAAAGAAAGGATTTACCATTGTCTTCACTTTCACTCTGACCTCTTGAAAAATTGTTCTTTGTGGCACTAAATACTTAACAAAGTTGCCTTAAATCTTGTCTGCATTTTGGTGAGTAATGTTGAGGCTATTGTCATTATTCCTACTGATGAATTTTCTTCATTCCCATTCTACTGAGGAAGAAATGGATGCTCCAGAAGGCTGGAGACTTGCTCAGACTTAGAGGGTGAGTCAGAGGTTAGAGAGGAAAGTGCTAGACTTTCCCCTGTGGGGCTGTAGACACATAGGCTAGTCCTCAGGCCAGAGAATGCTCAGCCTTAGGGTTCTGTTTTGGGCATATCCAAGGAGGTTATGGGGACTTGTAGAAAATTTTTTCGAAACACTCTTCTCCAGAGGGGGCCTGGGGCCATCAGCAGGCAGGCCCAACCTGGGTCTTAAGTGGAGTCTCTGCCTCTTTTTCATGCCTCTGGCAGTGGGCATTCAGGTCACTAGATAAATATTCAGGTCACAAATAAATATGCTCATGAATCAGACAGGAGCTGGTAAAAATAAAGTTGGAAAGAATGATGAAATGGCAGCTTCAAGGGCAGCAATAAATTCTACTGAGCTTACTTAAAAGTTTTATGGGGCAATGGATATATGTAGGTCCCATGAGGGCAGCACCCAGAGCAGTTACTGGGCTCATAGTTAGGAATTCGATGTATGGTAATTGAACGCCAGGCTCTGGAGGTACAAAGATACATAAACTACTAGCCCTTCCTTCAAGCCCTTCACTCTGCAGCAGAGGATTCGGACTAGAAAACAAACATGGCAGCAAAATCATGAATCCAAATTTATATAAATAGCACAGTGGCTCAGGGGATAGGGTGATTTGCTTGAAATTTGTGCTAGAATAAAACTTCAAAGCCCCTAGTTTCTGATGGATTGCAGGTGCAAGCACCTTTTGCAACAGATGGACTCTGAAACATTTCCCCTCACATCAATTTGTATGTATCAAAGCCTATATGGTTTCATTATAAAACTGAATTTATGTACATTAAAATCACACTTGATGTTTCAAACCATTAAATTACCTACTAGTGTTTGCCCCTCTTTTTTTTTTTTTTTAAGGGCCAGGTAATTTATTTAATACCCCCAGATGAGGTTCTGTGGCCTTCTTGTCAGAGGCCAGAGAAGTCACACCCGGTTAGGGAGGTGGGGTGCTTATAAGGGATTAGGAGGGGGAGGAGGGGGCAAACTATCTTAGGGGGGTGTTGAGAGGTATGATTGGCTAAAGGTGACATAATAGACTAGAAACTTTTTTCTTTCCAAGAGGGAGGAGGCTGACATCCGGGTCTTAGTTGGCACATCAGGATGGAATTCAGGGAGAGCTGTCCCCTTTCCATATACGGCACAGACTTTGGGATCTGGTCTGTTCTCCCCCTATGGCATCTCTCTGTTCTGTTTGCATGTCCTTGTTTTTCCTTTCTGCAGCCTAACATTCCAGTCTTTTGGTCATAATGGGCGACAACTCAATCTGGCTACTTCAGGCTGACAAGGGGCATCGTGGGGGTTTGAGGCTGGTATTAGGCTGAACGAGGGGGTTCAGTGGGAAGAGGTACGTAATGGTGAAGTAACATCTGGTTGGTGGCGACTTGGGTCATCTGGGTTAGCTGCTGTTGGAGGAACCAGAAAATAATCTATGCAGCGGAGAGCAGGCTGAGGTCCTGGGTCGGGGAAGGAGGGGTCAGGGCCGCCGGTGGCTGGTCGGGGCCTTGTGCTCACACGCCTCCCACGTTTCAGCACCATATGTAAGATAAATTCTAGCCAAAATAAGCAGGCAAAGAGAGCCCCTCTTTTTTTTTAGCCAAGTAAAAAAATTTCTTAACTGAACAGTCACATTGGATTGAAGGGTCATTTCATTATTTTCCATGGGCAGCAAAGGTACAGCTCTTCTGATTGCTCAAAGCTTGTTATGCACAACAATAAGGAAGTGTCTGCTTCAGAATGAAGCATTTTCTCCATTTTCCAGATGGAAATGAATCTAACTGTTGACTCTGTTTTTATAAATAAGTAAGGGGGTGGGACATGCTTACTGGAATATATGACTGAACACACTTGAAAATTATGTAAAAGGAGCTTTGGGATTATGTGTATTGAGTTATTTTTCTAGTTTCTAAATTTTGTAATAGTGGATTTCAGAGTATCTGATTTCTGCATAATGAGATGTATATGTGTTCCATACACAAATTCACTTCCTAACTATTTCCTAAATGATTTGTGACATTTTGGAGAACTCTATGGAAGATTAATACCAGAAAATTCTCTTATCTGTGTAGAAGAAAACCATTACATAATGTTAATTATCATAATGTTTCTCTTGTAGAAAGCAGTTGAAGAAGGCTAAGGTTGAGAACAACAGATGTTCTCTATATTAAAATGTCAAGCGTGTGTTGAGAAAATTCATCTACCAACAGAATCAAGATCGTGGAGAAGGTGGTAGGTAGTATTTGCATTTGAAGAGAACTCTGTGATAGTTCTGACTGCTCAGCTTCAGAAAGTTTCAAATATTTAAAGATTTCCTGGTTCTTTCACAGTACCAGGAGAGGAATTGATTTATTAAATGGTTGGAATATTCTTTGAACACTTTCACTATGAAACTGCTACTCTGAAAGGTGTGGAGACTTGTGGGTGGAAGGAACTTAGAAATAAGTGTAGAAATTTAAGGGAAAAATAAAAGCCATCGGTGTTGCTGTGTGTCTTGACTTACAAATATTAAAAAAAATATATATATAGAATGAAGGGTTCTTGAAGACCAATACAACCCATTATGATCCATCAAAGTGTGTCCAAGTTCTCTTGTCCCAATGTCCTGGAGCCGATGAGAAGTAGACTCTTAAATGCACCCCAGGTTGAAATGGGGCTCAGGCAGGGAAGTGATTTACCTGAAATCAGAAACAAGGTGATCGCGGAAGCAGGAAAGGGGCTGAGTGCTCCAGAACTGACCTGTACAAGAAAGATCTCACCCCACTCGCTTTACACCACTCAGGCCATCTGATTTTCCTACACTTTGTTTAGGAAAATATGCAGATGATGGAATTTGGCTTTTGACGTTTCTAGGCATTTCTGTGGGTAGGAAACACCAGTTTGGTTCCCACATACTTCCTTTTCTTCTCAGAAATAGAGATACACCCACAAAGACTGGACCTATGGAAACTGTCCAGGTTTTTTGGTTGATCTTTTTGAGGACTTCCAGAATCTCTGAAATGAGGACTCCTCCCCTTTATATTTTTGATCAGATATTGCAAAGTAGACCTGAGAATGAGTCTGTTGGCAGCAGACTGAGCAGTGGGTCCATGTTCTGAACATGTTTAGTTACTCTGGCTTGTGACTTCATTGAATTAAAGCTTCACACAAAAACAAGATCTGGATATTGCTGATAGAGACTGCCTGTGATGTCTCCCAGGAGACAGCAGTATATCTTTTTTTTTTTTTTCAGATCACACAATCTAGCAGTACATCTTTAATGAATATTTCCAAGGTATTGATCATGTTCAGAAACCCACGGACTGAGAATTTGGATGCAGGCACCACACATTTCTTGGTGTGTGTCCCCAGAGTCTGGCACAGTGCTTGGCCCATAAATGCGAGTTAAATGGATGAATTTGTGCATGACTGAGGGAGCGGATGATGGAGTGATTACTAGTGCGCTTCGTCAGTCTTTCAACTTCTGTCCCAAGTACCACGCCTGCTGTGTCTTAGGCAGTCAAGAGAGGTTTTAAGTGAGTTCATGAGTCCGAGAAAGTATTCAGTGACCTGACTGTATTCTGTTCGATTGTTTGTGACCCTTACAAATTATCCATTAAGATTACTATCTTTGCTCAATTAAAAGAAGTAGTATGTGGAACATGATAATTGTCATACTCTTTCCATAATCCAGGTCTGCAGAGGACCCACTGAGAGCGGCAGCATTGTATATTCCTTGTTTCTGCTTGGCACACCTGTGAAGGGGGCACAGTTTTAGCTGGTGGATATAGGGAGAAGCATTACAAGTTAGCTTGTGGAAACTTTAAGGTATCCAGTTCACGAGAGCTCGTGCCTGCTCAGGCGCGGTCTTCTCTGCTCAGCATTGTCCTTCATACAGCCTAGATCTGCTCTGATGGAAAAACAATCTAGCAGGTTCAGAGAGAGCTGAAGATAGGAAGCAGAGACCCTAATGCAGCCCTACAGCTAATGCTAAAGTCAAAGAGTGCTTCCTTCTGGTGATTTCATTGAATATTCACCAACACCTACGAGGTAGGGATTATTATTATCCTCATCTTACAGGAAACTGAGGCCCAGAGGCATTAGGAAGGTTGCCCAAGATTAAAAAGCTAGCAGGTGGCAGAACAAAGATTCTAACTCAGGAAGTTTGACTCTATTCTTAACTACCATATTATGTTCATTTATGTGTTCCCTTACTTGGCAAATCTTCATTGATAGAATTTGGAATAAGGCAAAGATTTACTTTAGTGTGATGTTTCATTTGGACTTTTTTTTTTTAATAAGGTGTTCTTGCCTCTAGGATGGACCCCATAGAATAGTATTTTAGAAATCATATAACAAATCTCTAGTTCGAAAACATTCCCAATGCCTATTTATGAATCATTTTAACAGTATCTTAAAGAATATGGTTCTGGGCCGAGAGAATCAAATCAACCGCCATGGAAGTCCTGCACACTAGGAGTTTCGCCCTCACTGTCAGCCCTTTAGGGATGGGACTAGGTGAGAGGAGTCAGGTGGATTCCTTAGGAGCATGCCAGGTTGGTGGTAATTTGGGAGGTCTTGGTTGGCTTCTGCTGTGTATTGCTTTCTTTTTTCAACATTATATGCTTTGAGAATGTAATAAAACTGGTGCACTCCAGTAACGAAAAGCAAATTTAGGGACAGATATTAGACACTGTGGAAAGAGGTGTGTGCTTGCATGCGATACTCCAATTTATCCTGCTGTATTTCAGTTGTTTTGGCTCTGTGTTTTATTTTCTGCTTGAAATGTACGATAAATGTGCTCCTGTTTCAGCTTTTACAGTTACTTCTTTGACCATGTTTGGTTTGGCAGTTAAGAAAAAAATCAACAGAAGGATTATATTCCAAAGGCACAACACCTAATCCTCAGGCAAATGATTTGTCCGTGCTTCATGTAAAGTACTTATGATGTACTATTTGATCTAAACACTAGTTCTAATAAAATGGTGCCTGAGGTACAGTTCTTTAACTTGTAATATCCTATTTGTGTTGGCCTGTACGCATTGGATTTAAAGCCATTATGATAAAATATATCCTCCTTAGTCTGATAAAAACAAATATCAGAGCGTAGGGCCCATACCAAGAGAGAAAGATGCTATAAAACGCGAAGCCCTTATGATGTTAGGGTCAGCACTGGGGACAAGCGAGTCAGTACTTCTCGGGAGGAAACTTGCCACCTGTCTTGGAGGAGCGTCAGTTTAATAATTTAAGGCACTGTATTTGAATAATATTGTGCTGAACCAACTACCATTGGCTGCTGCCTTTGTGAAGTTTTTATAACCGAGAAGGAGCAGTTGCATGAAAATCGTGGATTTCAAGCACAAAGGAAGGTGAAAAGAAGCACATACAATTCAGCCTACCTAGGATAGCAATCTCTGCTCTCAAATATCCACTTGTCATAACCTTTTTCTCCAGGACCCCGTGCTGCTTAGAAGCATGCAAGGTTAATAATAGCAGGCAAAAAAATGCTAGGCATTTCAAGACGCAACATTCATCTTACCACTAACGCGTTCCACTAACGCGGGGATGACAGTAAGTCACTTTCAACCTCCTTTCCTGCTGCTTATATTACCTGTGTGTTGTAAGATGTTCCTCCAGGTATTGGAGAATGATCGCTGTTTGTATGGTGTTACAAGAAAGATAGGCATATTTGCTATTACCCTCATCCGATTTAGTGCTTATAAATCAGCATAAACTCCACCTCAATCCACTTCCCTCAGTCTCTGAAGAGCAGAGGTTCAGTCATAGCGCCGTTCACAGGTCATTCGGAGACTTGCTTTCAGAACACGGGTCGTTGAGAGGTTTCCCAGTAATTGTAGCTTTATCGAAAGGGTAAAAAAGTCACAGGGTCTGAACTCAGGTGACTTGAATTTTTCAGGTTCCTGCCTTATCTGACTCATCTGTAAGTGTCCAAGAGTTGCAGGAGAGGTGACATTTAAATGAGACGCTGTTTTTTTGATTGGTGTTGCAGTCTCAATTTCTGTCTTTTTCAGGAAGAGACTCATTCAAAGAACAGGTTTTTGAAGCTGTTTTTGGCTTAGGTTTTTATTTTGAAGGTATTTACAAATAGGTCAGGTATTTAAATCCATGAAAGTCCCTTCCCTTTGACTGAAAATCTGGAAGTAACAATGAAAACAGGAATGGCAAGCAAGAGGAGGGAGAACAAGGGGTGGAAAAATGGCAGCTTTCTTTTTCCTTCGAGAGAGTGGTGCCGCTTGATCATCACAGCGCTCTTAGAGGCCTGTGCTTACACTGACCAGAAGCCCCCGAGACACGTGCCACCGTGCTGAACGGGGCGGGGCACTGTGAAGAGCGCAGGGAAGCCAGCGCCCGTCTGGGCTCTCACTCTGCTGCCCTGGTCCACTGGCCTGGAGGAAGGGGCTCGAGTTCCTATCTAGGTCATCGAGCAAAACTCGGGGAAGAAGGAATCGATGGAAGCCCTGGCTCATTCTGGCACCCCGCTCTTAATATCAAGTCTAGAACTAGAACTCAGGACCCAGGACTTGGTTGAGTGGGGTAGGCATATGCTTTCAGATATTCAGACCCGGCCATGAACTATGCTTGCAGCTTTCCAGGGCTTTCTTCCGGGCTCGGGCTCCCGCCCGCGGGAACAAAGCTGAAAGCCGAGTTCCAGTGAGACCCAGGACTGGGCTTGGAGTTAGAAGGGAAAGGCCAGTTGTCAGCCCCGGGAAACGCGCTCTTCTGCTCCTACCCCGGAGTTCAACTCTCTTTTTAGTAGGTTTTAGGGCTCCATGTAGATTCTTCTGTTGATTTGGAATTTTGTCCTTCCACATAACACTAGCTCAGTTAAATGAAGGGCGAGCTGGATTTCTTTTTTTTTTCATTACAAATGGTATTTTAAAAATGAAGCTATTCTTTTTCATTTTTGAAAACTCCTTTAAAAGTGCACAAAGGGAATTTGCTCTTTTATCCAGCTACTGAGAGAATATTAGCATCACACCCCCATTATGTGAGCATTAGAAAAAAAAGCCATTTGGGTAGCTATTCTTTATTGTGGGTGGGGGAGGGGGCAAGAAAAGTCTCATCCTGAGAATTCAAAATTCTTTCCTGGAGAAGGAGAAATGTCTAGGAGATTATAAATAAGTGAAGAAATGGAAATAAGTCTAATTTCTAAGTTTTAATCTCAGGTAATATAATTTTTGGTTCTAGAATTTTCAAATAGATACAAAATTCCCTTTCTGGGTGACTATATTTTGAGGGCCATCTGTAATCAGTAATTCTCTGCCATCAGTAATTTTCTCCATTAAAATGTTTATTGTTAGAGTCTCTAAGGGTGAGGGTGGAAGAGGACAGAGCCACAGACCACTCTCTGATAAGAATTTCCTGTGGTTATGGAGGGCTGTGTCTTCTGAGTCCAATGTGGCTTGTCCTATTCCTATAGTCGCTCATGATACTTGTAGAGGACTCAATCGATACCATTTCCATTTTTCTCCATTCTAACAAGGGGGAGATTTTAAGTCTGGGGAAGGATGGTCTCCTGCAAGGCCACTTCGGTTTTGGCTGCACCTGAATGAAGAGGAAAGTGAGGGGCAGTCCTGCATGGGGTGGGGGTGGGGGGTTAAGGTGGTGTGGGTGGGGGTCAGATTATAGAGGGATTCAGATTGCTGCATAAAGTTTCTTTTGGCTCCAAACATGTGTGGATGTGTCATTTCATGATGCCAAGAGAGATGCTAGGTAAATTAGAAAATTAGGTCTTGTGTTTTAGCTGGCAACAAGGGTTGGATTCATCCCTAACTCATTTTTCCTAAACTCATTGTTTTAAATTTCACATGTGAAAGTTGATAAACCTCACCAAAGTGGAGTCCTGAAAGTTGGAAAGGAGAACCTTACCCTTCCGCGTCAATTACAGGAAGAATCATCAATTGCAGACCCCCAACAGAAGAATCCTCAACAGGAAGGAATCACAGGTTACAGGTTCCAACTAAGAAGGATGTATATTGGATCTCCTACAGGTAATGTACCACCAACAAATCAGCCAAAGAGAGATGGGCATCACCCCGAAGGCTTGCTCTTCTCCAATTTCATTCAAAACAACCCCTTCCAACTTCTTCCTTTTCCATAAAATAACCTTTGTCTTCTGTTTGTGAGACTTGCCTATGGCTTTGCCATAGCTTGCATATCCCCAATGGCAATTCTCTGCTACTCCCAGCTAAACCTATTTCTGCTGAAAAATAACTGACAGTTTCACTTTCAAGGTCAACAGTTGGTTTTAGGGACACTAGATAGAGCTGAAGTGAGTGTCGGAACTGCAGAAAAAACTCACTGTAGTTCTTGAGAAAGGTCCACTATTTATTTTTTCTTCGTTTTCTCTCAACTCCTCAGACTTGCTAAAACCCACCCCCTGCCCTCCATCCCCATGGTCCTTGCTCCAGTCCTGGCCACCATCATTTGTCGGCTGGACCTCACAGGGGCTGCCGCATGGCTCCCCCGCGTTCCCTTTTGCCCCCTCCTCCCTTCTCCACACCTGCAACCAGATAATAAATTGCAGTTTAACACACCTGCTTAAAACCTTTCTTTGATATCTCCTTATGTCCTTAGGGCAAAATTAAAAAACTTTACTATGGTTTACAAGGTGCTCCATATGGTGTCCAGGGACCCTCCAGCCTCCAGCAAGCAAGCCTGCATCCTGGCCTTGTCCCAGGTATGAGCACCCTTCCATGGCCTCGAAAAAGGAGCACAGTGCATTCATTCCCACCTGTGTGGAGCACTTTCATCTCATCACCCCTCGTGACTCAGCTTTAAAGGTACTTGTGCACGCCACGTCTTGCAGGATACCCACGCCTCCATAGTTCCCTCGGTTGCACGTTTCCCTGGCAGCCTGTGATCATCCGTTTATGACCCCATTGGATTTGTAACTTCCTGTGTGGGTTTGTCTGCCCAGAAGATGTGCAAGGCTGGGTGTTGGTTTCTTGTGAAAGAGGCAGAGGCCACACCTGTTCCGTTCTTTGCAAGTACCCATTATGTGCTGGTACCTGGTACAGTGCTCACAAAACAAATGTATGGATTAATATGATGTTCAAAAGCCTAGGGACCTCGGGTTCTTTGTAAATTTGGCATCCTTTATGTTAAAGTCCAGTCCTTCCTATCCGAAAAACGAATTTACCCCACAGAGATCCAAGGATGATCTGGAATTCCCCTTCCGCAATGCTTTTGTAGTAGAGAAAGAGAAATAGATTAATTAGATCAAACAAGCAGCTGTCTTTTGAGCCCCCCTCAAATATGCAAATAGGTTTTGGAAAGGAAAAAACAGCCAAAAAGCAAAACACAAATCCAGGTTTGTCTGGCCCTCCCTAATCAGGAGATAATAACAGCATTCTTTATTTTTATTGTTATTGTTATTCAAAATGAACCAAACCGTCAGCTTTGATTTCAGTAAGTGAAGAATACAGGGCTGGCCTGGGAGACTTACTGCTCTGAACATGGCAGGTCACCAGGGAGGGAGTCTGTGGGTTGATGGAGCCTTCAAGTGGTAAATAACTTGGAAAATAATTGTAGAAAGTTATGCTTAGTCTTGATCATTCTTCACAATTACTATAACCTTTCCATCTTATGGTTAAGTCTATTCTGTTCAGAGATTTCTCTCCTGGAGCTGCTCAGGGAGGTGTATTCTGGAGCTGAGGGTAAATGCGGTGATTCCCTCTCAACCCCACCCCGTGCCCACAGTGCTGCGGGGGTCGGGGCCAGGCTGGTATACAGGCAACTGCAGTACTGTGTGACATATGCTAGGGTAGAAGCAGTATGAACTCTTATGGGGGTGCAGAAAAGATGTGTGGGGACAGATATCTAGGTAGACCTAAAGGATAAGTGGGGTTGGTGAGATGGGCATTGTGGCCTTTCAAATAGTATCTACACAAAGAAACATGCATACCTGGTGTTGTCTGGAATATTCCGATTGTAACAATATGTCAACAAGATTCATGAATAGATGATACCAGCAACAGTAATCAATACATAAAATCATTGCCTGGGATTTGTCTTTCATCTCTAAAACAACTGATGGAGTCTGGAAGGTACACAGGGCTGCTGCGCAGCCTGCATTTCTCTTGTTGCTGTGCTGTCCCTACACCAATGCAGATGCAATGTGATCAAAGGAGCGTTTCTTAAGATATTGATCTTGCCTTGCAATTCTTTAAGTGCGATGCAGGTTACTTAGGACAGTCTTCAGCTGCCTCTTCCCCAACAGGCCCTCTGATCATCTGTGTAAAGTGCACCCACTCTCCTGATTCAGGCTGTGGCTCTGCCCGCCTGCCTACTAACTTAGAGGTCATTTGCATCAGACACCTTTTTCCAGTGGGTCACTGGCTGAAACACCCCCAGGGGACCTTCCATAAGGTAAACTGCATATATAACAGATGTTCCTGCTGTCATCATTACGTGGCCTAGGCAGGATAAAATACAGAAATTGTGTTTTTTTTTTTTTGTTCCAGTGACATTCTTTTGTTGTTTAGCCTCCATAGCAGGGTACCCTTGAAGGGACAGGAGACTGAAAAATCGTCTCCATATTTCTCTGTTGGAAATGCTACAGTCTTGAACAATTTGATAAAAGAAGAAGAGGAGGCAGGCAGAGAAGAGGGGGAGACCGAGAAGCAGGAACAGCAGTGCTCTGAATTTAGAAACCTTGCTTTGCTATCTGGATCTGATTTGGCCGGAGAATGCAAGCATCAGATAAAAATAACAAGTCACACAGTAGAGGACAGATCTCCGGCTTCTCCCCTGCCTGGGGCTGCACATGCCCAGTGTGAGCCTCTTTGGTCAGAAGTGCTGAGCAGCATTCCCCAGCAGAAGGCCAGAGTGAGAAAGGGCCTGTGTTTGATGTATGAGCTTTGGCTTGCCATCGTGAGTCACCCCAGAACTAGCTGCAGGCAAAACAAAAATCTTTTGTGATTAATTAGAAAAACTGGACAATTATGAATGGACTGCACACAGCCAGGGTATGGTAATATAAATAGTAATGACTCTGGCGGAGCCTGATGAACACTCCATGTTTATGTGATATCACTGGAGAAAGGAAAATTTTTAGCATGGAATCTGCTTAAATAGGATGATTTCTAATCTTTGACAGTATGAGGGGTCTTGATCAAGATTCCAGCTGACACCTTCAAAAGGGATTCTAGTTGACTTTTATTTGACACTGCTCCAAACACTGGTATCTGTGCCAAATTGATCTCCCCCCCCTCCCTTCTTCCCTTCCTTCCTCCCTTCTTTTTTTTCAACTGACCCCAGATGTGTCCTTTGCAGCAGCTCTATGCAATTGCTTACTTCTTTTGCTAACCTCCTTGCCAGCACATAGAGTCGTTGTCTGGTTATTTTGCCCTTCTGGGGCATTTGCTCCCATTGTTATGCCCTCAGAGGATTTGAACACAGATACCATTTTTATTCTGAGGCACTTGCTGGTTTTATCTTAAGGGATAAAGGAATGGACACGAATGAACTGTTTATCAGAGAAAGGAGGGATCAGAATATTACAGTGAGTTTTTGGGTCAATGAATTATTATTCTGCTTAGGGAATGGAAAGTGGAAGGGTCACTGTACTACAAAGTTGAAGGCTTGAACACTGTATTTTTTGGCACCATGTAGTCTTGCTCCCCTCCTGATTCTCCCCACCATGTACACACAGAAGGGGCACATCCTACCTCGTGGAGCTAGGGAAGAGCATTTCTTCTAAAGCAAGTTCAAAATGAAAAACAATTAAACCCTGACAGTGCCTGCAAATGTCAAGATACAAATTTCCTCCGGTGATCATTTTTTAACCACCAGGGTAAGCAAGTTTTCCTTTGTCCTGGGGCAACAACGTGTAGCCAGCAATGGTCACACCCCAAAGAGTCACCTAAGCAAATACCATCTCCCTTTCTCCCCCAGCACCTTCCACACTTAGATAAAACTCCTTCCAGACCTTTGAAATTTGGTTTCTACCAGGCAATTAACTCGTCTTAACGTGCATTCTGAGCATCCAAGTGCCTTTTCTGGCCCTCTGTTATCCCGCGCCAGCATTCACATTGTTTTCTATTATTATTCAAGCCGTGCCGCCTCAGTAGTGAACCCATTGACCATTCAATCAGCGCCGTGGCTGCTGCGGATAATTAAAAGTTCCCAACCTCTTGCCCCAAGGCCAGGCTAGAGCCAGTCAGAGAGGAGCCAGGTCCTGCCTGCTCGGGGACCAATCGATCAGCTGATTAACCCTTCTTACTGATTGGTTAGAGCTGATTGCATCTCCAGTAAAGAAATCTCCTCTGGCCCTCGGGCACAAAAGTCAGCTATACATTCAGGGTGGCAGAGGGAGCGGCTTCAGCAGTCACTGTCCACACACAAAGTCCGGGCAAGAAAAGAGAACTCTTAACACACCATTTTCAAGATTTTATCTCCTCCCCACTGTTCTCCCCTGGACTGTGAGTTTATTTCTAGAGAGAAAAGCTGCGTTTCAGCTTCCGGAGTGCTGGTGAAGATTCCCAGCGTAGTAGTTGCTACTATTTAGCATGTGAAATGGTGGATTATTTTCAACCACAGTGTCCCCAAATGTCCTTTTGCAAAGTGAATGAGGTCAGAGAACCCTGAAGACACACCCTTAATAAATGGGTATCTCAGATGATTGCTTTTGGACCCATCAGCTCTGACAAGGGCTGGTATTTGCTGGCTAGGAAACATTTGTGTTTGAGTATGGATAAACAGTCTGTTTCCAGGTGTGCATGTTTGGCACTGCGCATAAAATACGCTGAATGGGAACAGAGGCATTTGAAGAAAAAAACGACTGGCCGGTGTTGCCCTTGGAGGGAGTAGCTGCGATGTTATCAGAAGGCTGTGGTGCTCAGGACCTAAAGGAGCAACTCTCTGGTTGTCTTAAAGACTGATTTAAGCAGATTTGGTAGGAGGGCCCAGTAAGGAGAATCTCCTGTGAAAGTGTTGGCTCCTTAGGCCCCCAACTTACCATCCTATCTGCGGCAGGGGGGAGAAGAGCTGAATATTGCAAAGTAGACTTTGCAAATGTTATCTCTGCCTCTATCTTCAGCAAGGTCAAGCTCCCACTGACGTCAAAGGCAGGTGGCCTGTCAGGAGTGTGCGGGCTCAGGCCACGTGTCAAATGCTTTAGTGGTAAATGCAGCGTCAGGCTGGCAAAGAAATGTTGTCCAGAATACTCATGATTTGCCCTTGTTTTTGGACACTTATCCATGGAACTGCGAGAACAGAAAACTAGGAGGCATTTCCAGTGAAGTTGCTGATAACAGAGACTGTTGGATTCTGCCAAGAGGGCTAGTTTCCGGAGATGCGCTCTGTTCCCAGGCCCTCCTCAGAGCAGGGTGGGCAGTGGGGTTTAGGGACTGCACCCCCTGTGAATGACATAGGCAATGGGGCTGGGGTCTGTTCACTCTGAGGGAATCTGCCTTTCCACAGAGGCAGAGGGCAAGAGGCGGGATGCAAAACGAAAAAGAGCTGTAGGTTCTGAAAGGAGGGAAAATTATTGTAGGAACACCAAGAATGATAATTATGTTTTCATTATGAAAAGAACCAAAATAATCAATAGTTATGTGACCCCGGATATATTTATGAACATCTCAGTGGCCTCGGTCTCCTCAGCTTAAAGTTAGGTTACTAGATCACACACACACAAAGGGAGATTTCTTAATGGACTCACAGCTATTTAATTTATTCTAAAAAAAAAAATGCATGCCTGAAATCAAAGCAGAATTTGTAAAACTTATGTGTAAACCAGAGCTGTATGTCATTAAAGGAAAAGAAAACAGTACAAACCTAGGAGACATGAGATAATAGCATGGGTCCTGTTAACACAGTCATCGTTTAGTTAAGAACTTAATTACACGACGCTGCTAAATATAATATGGAAAATAATACAAATATTTATTTTTGGTCTGCTGGAAGCTTACAGTCAGATCTGTATTATAAAGGTTCCCTATTAAAATGCCCATGAGGCTACTTGGAGTTTAAAATGTTTTGAATAAAGTGTTTCTACTTGAAACTACTTTTTTGTGTAAGATTTTTGTGCACAGAGAGGAGAGGTATAAAATAGGTCGTAGAAGAGAAATGAGTGAGGCAGTACTTGTTAATTTTTTGCGGTTGGATAAAATTGGCTATATTTGGGAAACTGGGTCATTTATGATATGTAGTGTAACTAAAAATCCATCAACATACCTCTGTGGTTTTAAGATTATTTTTTCAGAAATTCCCCCATGGAAGAGTTCATTGTGCATTATTTTTTCATTAGTCCATAATTTCTGTTTTCTCCTAAAGGGAATGTAGTATTACAAACTGTAAAAGCAAAATGTGCTGCTTTATTTAAATCAGAGCAGGCTCTACATAAGTGGAAACTATTAGGTGCTCTTCTATTTCAAAGAAGTTAAATGTCACACGCAGTTTGTGAAGAGTGAAGCCACATCCCCAAGAGGTGTCGACACTGAGTGCAACCTGAGCATCAAACTGAAAAGCAGGTAGGATTCTTGGGAGGGAAGCACGGTAATTTGAAACTCAGATTAGTTATTTTCTCTGTGGTGACACAGAGACCGCAAAGGGCACTGATTGACTCATCAGACCTCCTCACAGCAGCGCCTCGTGTTCAGGATACGTTTATTTTCTAAAGTAAGGTGATAAAAACCACTGACTGTATTTGATGTATTAAATGAACGTGACAGATTTTTCTTTTCATGATTCTGCTTGTAAAACATTTCTGAGTATTGCTTAGAAATGCCCCAAAGGTGAACAAACTGGGTATGGAAGTTGGAGTTTTTTAAACATGTGAAATGGATGCAAGTTCTGGGTGCCTTACCTCCCCCCATCCTTTTATTTTTGAGAAGTTTTTCAAAGCACCCAAGAGATCATGTGAAAATCAGCACAAATAAATATTGAAGTCCACTCCACAGAAATCTGTGAAACCAAACAAGCTGAGTAGCTCAACTTCCTCAGCACCAACTCTGGGCTCATATTGATGAGTTTAGTGTGAAAGAAAGGAGTGGCCACCCGATCAGTGGTGGTTAGGAAACAGTACATGGATATCAACAAAATTACTCTGATACTTTCTTCCCAGTTTTGGGTACGAAACATTAAAGGGGCGTACCCTGCGTCCATGTTTTCTTTTAAACAGTCCAGAATGCTGTATTTGGTTTTTGCTGTCTCAGTCTGCTTAGGAATTCCTAATGAGTAAAACCATAGCATTTAACAGTAAAATATGGTTATGGCTCTTAAATGCAGGCTACATTTAACAACCGCATATTGATTTTTTCTTGTAATTTTATTTCCATGAGCATATCTGGTTTCTTAATTAGTAGCCTTTTAGAGAGAGATTTAACACTCTGTCCAAGGATTTGGCTTCTACAATACAGCATCTTAGGGGAGAGAAAGTTCTAAACTTGCAGTCCGTGTCAGGAGGGAGAGGGTTAGCACTCGGTGCACGCGTGTATGTATGCAGACATGCCGCCCTCCATCCCCCACCTTGCTAACACAATTAAGACAAAACGGCATTGGTGAACCTGGTGACAAAACTCAACAATTTCCAATTGCACACTCTCTCTGTAACGGGAAGAACTGTTTACCCCATGTTCCTTATTAAACTGAAGTATTTTATTTAATGAGCATGACTCATGCAAGGTGTTCCCATAAATCATGGGCTGGTTTACAAACTCAATAACTAGGCTTCCTGCTATAACTAGGCTGTGCACACCTTAAATTATTAACACACCAGGGCCTTAAGGCAGATCTTTGATGATGATGATATAAACACTGTGAAGACAAGGTGCTCTCTCAGCAAAAGATTATTGACTCTAATTACCATTTACCACAGGAAAAAGAAAAGAAAAGACAATAAAATATGAGGAAGAATTGAAATCTAAGATTTAATTTTATGAGGAGCTTTAACGCCTCCCCCCACCTTTTCCCCCCTGTGTTTTCTTTCCTTTTTTCTTCTTTACAGCTGTTGTTACCCACCACTGCTCGGGCTGGTGTATAATGATAGCCCATGGTTGGCTAACCTTAAAAGGATGACAGTTGTGAAGAGGAGAAGAGGGGAGATAATGGAAACAGGAGAGACCCTGCAGACGATACTATGTTCACTCTTTGAAATGTGATGGAGAAAGGCCAGGGGGAAGAGAAAATGATAATACACTGGAAAAAAATCCCAGCTTTAATTGTTTTCACGTATATAGGAAATGGAAGTGGTAAAGGTTGAATATGCCTGGCTCCAGTCATTCCGGCTTAGCACACTAGAACTTCAGGTCAGCTTTTTAAAAGGAGACATTTGCTCTTATTATGCAGCGTCATTATACGGTTGTTGGAAGGCTGCAAAGAAGTGGAAGAGAGCTTATTAAAAAAGGAAAATGCAGCAAAGTGACACATGGCTGGTAGTCACATGAATAATACGTGTTCTGTTTCTGGGTATTTGAAAGTAGACAGATCAGCTGGGAGAGAAAAAGGGAAGGTCTCAGAGAAATCTACAGTTCCCGAGACAGAAAGAAGGGCATAAAAAAAGAGGCTCCAGTTCACTTCCCGCTGTCAAGGGCTTTTGTTCTGTCTTCCTCTGTGGTTTTGTGTATTTCTCATTTCAAAGACTATCTGCTCAGGTCATTGTCCCTTTAGGCTGCATTGTGGACTCAGATTTGCCTTTCACAGGAGCTCCAAGTTGTCATCTACTGTTTATCTGTGGAATCACAGAATGTTGGAGTTGGAAAGAACTGGGAAATTACCAGTCAATTGCCTTCATCTGACAGATGTGAACATTTTAGCCTGGAAAGGTGAAGCGATTTGGTCAACATTACCTCACCCAGGTCTGTAGAGTTCTGAATGAAGGTGGCACCCATTCTAGCTCCTTACTGGGTCAAAAAAACGTATAAGAATCTTAGAAATGTGGCTGTGATTGGGAAATTTACTATCAGCCTCATACATAAAATGGGTGACCCTGATTACTGTATCTGCCCTGGGGATATTTAAGGCAGGTCTCATAATCCAATCAAATTGTTAAAATATGACCGGAATATGGGGAGAAAAGTCTGTGATAGATGTTTATGGCCTTCTCCTTTTTCTTTGAAAAGCTTTCCTAGGATTTTTTTGGATCGTGGAGGATTTTTGGTATAGGTCAGATTCTGGGACACTAGAATTTTCTCTCAAGCACTATTTTCTGTAGTATTTGTTGGAGGTCAACTGTCCAGCTCATCCACACACTGAGGAATTGTTGGATTCATTCCTGAGGGTCAGCAGGTGAGGTGTGGAAGCTGTGATAAGCACTAGGACCCTCTTCCAGGGGCCTTGCAGTGTACCTATGCTTGTTCCCCACCTGGTACAGGCGCTTGGGGGGTGGCGGTCTTACCCTGTGCCTTGCTCCTGGACCAGGACTCACTATAGAGGGACACTCAGGAGAGACGTCCGTCATGCCCTCCTTCCTTGAAGACCAAAATATGAGTCTACATGTGAAATTCGAAGACATACAGTGCCTTTCAAAATTTTGGGAAAAAAACCCACATAGATACTTCCCTATCTGGTCATTTTGTCCTTGTCCAAGCGGGATCCCCTGCTGGAGAGTGGAAACCAGACTCACATCATTTGTGATCTACAGGGTTACTTTGGAAATTTCTGGGAGCCAGGGTGTCTTGGTCAAATTCTTCCAGTTGGTTAATTGTCTTTGTGATGATCTTACATGGGGCTTCCCGAAAACTACTGCTTAGGCTTATTTTCCTCCTTGTCAGAGGAAATATTATGTAGTTTTGCCCTCCTTTATTAAATAATGGTGCACTTCACCCTCTAGTTGTATTCTACCTTGGAGTAACCACACATAAATACTGAGAGGTACAGTTCCTGTGTACAGTATGTATACAGCCTATTAAAAGCCATAGGACTCACTGTTGGATGACCAATACAGTGTTATTTTGTGGGAGATCATGAAATTAAAAAATATTAGGGCAGAAGGCCTAAAATTATGTGTGTATAAAATGTTAGTGTGCCTTAGTCATTGTTAAACGTGAAATTTGCACATCAAGACCATTTCATGCTCTTTGCCATGGGCTGATTGTAATGCAAAAGGCCACAATTGAAGCCTCTTCTTGAGAGCCTTTTAAAGGGGCCTGCCAGGGTGGGCAGAGGAGGCTCCTCTCAGCCAGAGTGTCTGGGCTCTTTGCTGAGAGATGGCCTGGGGCAGAGCCCTGCTGATTGCTCTCTCTGGCCTTGCTCCCAGGGGTCGACCCCGGGTTTAGTAGCTTCTACTCATCAATCTAACCTGGGGAAGGGGAACTAACAGAAGAATGTGTGTGTGTGCATGTGTGTGTGTGTGTGCTACAGAGAGAGCGAGCCCGTGCAGGAACATCTTTTTGGAGGTGCAGGGGTGTGGGGAGTTCCTGGGTTCTGGGACTGCCCCCCAGAAGCCCAGGACCATGCCCCCAGGCTTCAGTTCAGGGCTCAAGAGGGAGCTCTGGCTGCTCCTTCTGCAGGTGCCAGAATTCTGTGCAGTCACGTGCTGTTTCATTACTTGTGTAGCTCTTTTTCTTTTAAAATACATTTTATATATATTTGCAAAACAATGCATGCTTGTGCAGTACTGTGCTATGCATATGTGTATGCAGATAACCCTTCAGAGAAAACAAAATTGCAATCATGTCCTGCATTCTCCCTTTTCTTTTAACTTTTTTATAATAGACTATATCAAGCATATACAGAAGAAGACATAGTATGTGATCAACCCGTACGTACCCACGACCCAGCTTTATCAATTAGCAGCTGATGCAAGCTTTATTATGTCTATAACTAACTCACTTCCTCCTCACCTTATCATTTTGAGGCAAATTTCAGATATTGTATCACCTCATTCTATGCATTTCCATTGCATTCTGTTTTTTCTTAAATTGTGGTAAAATATACATAAAATTTACCATCCTAACCATTTTTAAGTGTATGGTTCAGTGGGATTAAGTACATTCAGCTGTCATGCAGCCATCACCACCATCTGTCTCCAGAACTTTTTCATCTTCCCAGACTGAAACTCTGTGCCCTAAACACTAAATCCTCCCACTCCCCAGTCTCCAGCAACAACCATTCTACCTTCTATGTCTATGAATTTACTTGACTTCTCTATAGACCTTTCATGAGCGGAATCACACAATATTTGTCCTTTGTGACTGGCTTATTTCCCTTAGCATAATGCCATTAAGGTTCATCCGTGTTGTAGCATGTGTCAGAATTTCCTTCCTTTTTTTTAAAAATTTTATTTTGGTATCATTAATCTACAATTACATGAAGGACATTATGTTTACTAGGCTCCCCCCTTCACCAAGTCCCCCCCACATACCTGTTCACAGTCACTGTCCATCAACATAGTAAGATGCTGTAAAATCACTACCTGTCTTCTCTGTGTTGCACAGCCCTCCCCGTGCCCCCCCCACTATACATGTTAATCATAAAGCCCACTTTCTTTTTTCCTACCCTTATCCCTCCCTAGAATTTCCTTCCTTTTTAAGGCTGTGCATTCTGTTTTGTATTCAGTAAGAAAGTGTTACTATTTTTATATTAATATTTTTAAAAATTAATATAAATAATTCTTAACTCTGGTTTAGATCTCTCTTTCATACGAGGTATTATTGTATGCTTTTGACTTGCTTATTTGGAAGGATATTATATAACTGATTCCAGAAGAGAAAGTCTTCTTTTCTCCTGCCAAAGCCACAGGTCACAGTGGGTGCTGTGTTTTCAGTAGCTTAAAATCACATTCCTTTGTGGAATTTTGCATCTGTATACTGCATATACTTGGAATCCCTTGTATCATACACTAAATGCATCATTAAGATCAGACATTTTTATAGTACTTAACAGTATGTTTTCTGTGGATGAAAATGATAGGACTTAAGGGCACATGACGTAGATAGTAGGATCATGCTCCTAATTTGAAGCATGGATCCCTCAAGAGCCCCCAGTCCTTTTGGAATTAGATAGTCTTCCAGATACCTCAGAAAGGTTGTAAAGCACAAATTACTTTCCCTACTGACAAATATAGAAGGTGTACATTAGTGAAATCAGTCATCCCCTAAAAAAATACAAAGCTAGGCGTGGCAGGACCCTTCGTTTGCTCTGCAGTTGCTGTATCTGCTATCATAAGGTCTGTTCTACTCTGAGCCAAGGCATCTTTGATCAGAGCTAGAGAAAGAATGAGAAAAGTCCTGTGCCTGTCACATAGTAGACTCTTTGTATTTGTTGAAGGAAAATCAACAATGACTTAGCCTAGAACACATGGCAGGGTGTTCTGATGTCTCTGCAAGCCTGTTCCTTTGATCAGCCCTGCTCTGCTCCTCTGTTCCCTGGTGGGGTGGTGTGCCAGTGTGCTGGTCTACCACACAGCCTGTAGGGAGTGTGCTTCTGGGGAGGTTGGGATGAACAAAGTGAAGATGCATCTTTCCGAACCATCACTTACCCTTGCTCGAGTTGCCTTGTGCTGCCGGTGGGAACTGGCCTCGGGCTTGACACTTTTACATTGTTTTTCTTTGGAAATGAAACCCTGTGGGTCTCCTTTCTGTTCCAGGCTCTGACCATACCATCTCTATCTTCTCCCTTTCTTTTGGGAAAACAAAAAGGTGCACAAGGATAGGAGAGAGGGGAGAGCAACAAGAGTGTGGAATACACCTCCTTTTTGCACATGAATAGTATGTAGGCACCTGAATATGAAGTATAGTAATACTTGTTTCTCTTTCCTGTCTGCCTCATCCTGCCCACCTCCAAGTCACCTCCCCCATAAAAGCTCCTTGTGTGACCCACTCATCCATCATTTAGTCATCTGCTCTCTTGGCTGTCATTTGTAGTTGCCTTTTGTGGTTATTTTCATCTGTATTGTTTTTTAACCTCTTGTGATTCACTGTTGTGCCCTCATCTTGATGGTCACTTCCTCTGTAACTGGGACAGGACCGCAAGTTACGTATTTGTGTAACTTAGCACAGGGTAGGCATTCAGGACAGTTGTGCTAAATGAACAATGACTGTTCATCGGAGGACAAATGGAGGGACAACGACCTCAACTTAATCATGTAAGGTCACACAGAGGTGGAAGCAAGCAAGATGGGAAAGCAGGGCTCTGCCTTTCCCAGAGAGCCCTGGGTTGTAACCGCTCCAGAAGAAAACAGATCTGAGCTGGCATGCAGCTTGCAGGATGGGCAGTGGTTTCCATGCACTTTTCGAGGTTACTGTTAGGTGGAAAAAGCCATAAGAGTTGACCATATTCTCTCAAGTAACTTACCTGGAATACTCAGCTGTTGACCAGATGAATATTTGGTTTTATGGTTTGGTTGTCTGTATTTAATTTTACATGAGGAGCAGTATCTTACCTACAGCCCCTTCTAGATGTTTAACACTCAACTTTGGACCACTAAGGATTTTACTAAAAAGCAATTGAGAACATTGACAGTCCTGTTTGAAAAGAAGGTGCATGGCACAAGTTGCGAAGATACTATTTAAGATAGTTGACAAACTACCAATCTTATTTGCTAAGTGTCATGTCTCTTACTGAAGCATGCCAAGTAGGCCATAAACCAGACATGATAACTGATTTTTTTTTTATATTACAGAGAAGCTTAATCTGAATGCTGCAGTACATAAAACATATCTGTAATGAGGAATTCACAACCTAAAATATGCTTTTGTAACTCTGGACTTCTTGGGGAAAAAATAAAATGAGTCATTAAGTCTGTGAAAGACAATATATGCATCCAGCTTTAAATGTGGTCACCAAAACAGGCCCTTTTCTCTATGATGTGATTCTTTTCCTTTATCAGAGGAACTTAATCATCCTACCACAGGAGACATTATTAAATTGGGTAGTAGGAGTCACTGGTCCATCCCGGTTCCTGTCTATTTTTATGCTGAAAATGATATTTGTCTCTTTGCAATATTGTTGACATGCTTATACAGTCTTTTACATGTGAATGTATAGATGGTAGAGCTGCAGAGTAAAATACGCTACTTGAACTTCAGGCTGGTTATTGGCTGATAAAATCAAAGAAGGGCAAGAACACCAACTCCCACCTTCCCTCCACTAGGTTACATTTATGGGGATTAACTACATTATTCAATGTATTTCTTAAGAATTAAATTAATTATAATGCATTTGGATTCCCTGAGCATTCTCACAATTAATTTATGCTATTGAGTTATCAAATACCCCTTTCTTAAGGGATTAGCTCATTTCTGATGTTTTGCACTGGTGTCCCGAGAAGTCATTTTGGGCTAAAAAAATTGGATTTTTTTTTTCAAGGATTTGTTTTTAATCTCCAAAGGAATTCTTGGAACACTGGAATAAAACAGTACAACAGTGGCTAATCCCTTAAGTAAGGTTTTCTGATTGCCCAATAACATAAATTAGTAAAAATAGTGGGCAAAAGAAATGCTCTTCTTATGTGCTTTGTTCATATTAGGCACCAAGACAGTGTGTATTTGAAATCCATAGTTCCTGGTTCACTATATAGTTATTACATGCAATTAAAAAATTGTGTTTTAATAACTTGTTCAGTTGACCAGATATCCCAGAAGATACCCTGAATTTTTAAAATGTCTCAGTTCAAGTTTTAAAATTCTTTCCCTTTACTTCCTTTTCAAAATCAAATCTGATCACCTCTGGCCCATTATGCAAGAATGGAACATAGCAAAGGGCTTTTATTTAAGGTAATTGGTGATATTGTTGATCCTTTCAAAACATGGGGCCCATATAATAAAGGCTAAAAGAAAGCACAAGGCTAGACAATTCTTTACACATATTTATTTACTTAAGGTAATGTAGTCAAGGCCTCATTTGCCTGTTAGAGTTAGAAGGTCATATATCAGGGCTGTGATGTCGTTAGCAGGCAACATTGCACAGCTGAAAAAACGTAGTTATGGAATTACTTCAAGAGCACGACACACCTAGAGAGATGCTTATAACATTTTAGCCAGTAGAATCAGAAGATGTGAAGAACAAGTTTTGGATTGATTTCCAAAAAACCGGGTTTCTATTTTGAAAATCACAATACTAATGGCAACTGAACCTGAATTACTCTAAAATCAAACTAAATTTAAATGTATCAGTAAAACAATACCCCATGCTTGGCAATTTTGCCTTTCCAACAACAGATTCTTAAATGTGCTATATACCTTTTACTGTGGAAACATACCTGGAATTTTTTTAAAGTTTTTTATTAAGGTATTGTTGACATACACTCTTATGAAGGTTTCACATGAAAAAACAATGTGGTTACTACATTTACCCATATTATCAAGTCCTCACCCACACCCCAATGCAGTCACTGTCCATCAGTGTAGTAAGATACCACAGATTCACTATCATACCTGGAATTTTTAAAGAAGAATCTCTTCTTGATATCTTAAAAGGTTATCTAAATGCATGAAATAGGGGGGAAAAAAGAAACTTTTTTCACACATTTTTTACTGGATAGTATTTGAAAAAGATCTCATTTAATATCTGCCTCCATGTGCATTGGTTACCATGACCAGATAGCAGTACATATGTAAACAGATTTTCATCATGTGGGCCCACAAAAATCTTCCAACTCTCCATTACTTCTCTGTTTCATCTTCCATTTTTCAATACCCTCCTTTCTCATCCCGCAGAGCAGGGCAGGAACCTCTCAGGAGAACAAGAGTGGAACCAAAGCGTGACCCCTTCTTTCATGAACTGACTTCCCTAAGAAAGCTACAGTGAAACAAATGCAAACTCCCACGAATTTCGCCTGATGGGTGTCTGAGCCAAAAGTTAAAAAATGGTGCACCCTTACTTTCAAGATACTTAAGATGTTCCTCAGCTGTTTTCCTTTGCGCACATGGTCTTTTGCGGGTGAGCTGTGTCCACATGATCTGCCCTTCCTCCCAAAGCCTTAAACGGCTCGCTTCTTTCTCCTCCTTGCTTTTCGCACTCCTCTTCCTTCTGTCTTGGATTAGGGTGGAACAGTCCAGAGAAGTTGGCTGGTCTCCACTGAGGGCGTTTCAGATAACCCAGTGACTGGAAGAATGCATGTATTCATTTTGCCTCCTCTGGACTGTAAAATTGTTGAGGTCCAGGCAGCTTACTGCAGTGAAGATACAGGATCTAGAGTAAGAGCATCTGAGTTTGAATCTGGGTGCTGCCACTCATTAAGGGGCTGTGTGCCCATAAGCTTGTTCTGAATTTCTGTGTGTCTCCGTTCTTTCCTTTGCAAAGTGGGCATAGTAATGGCTCATGCCTCATAGGATTGTTCAGTGTAGTAAATCTGCTAATATATGTGAAGCTCTAAGTAAGGCTCAAATTTCAGCCCCCAGCCAGAGCAGGTGCTTGACTAATTTATTCAACAAAAATTTATAAAGGGCCTAGTAAGGGCCAGGCTATGTTTCAGGGCACTGCAAACCCATCAGTGAGTGACAGAGATGGAGGGTCCTGCCTTTGTGTTGCTGACATTCCAGTGGGAAACACACACCATGGACAATGAAAATAAGAAGTATGTTAGCAGATGACAAAGGTGATGGGAAAAAAGCGAGGGCCAGAGGGTGCAGGCATGGGTTGACATTTTAAATAGGATGATGGCACAAGGCCTTAGAGAGGTGATGGTGTTTGGACAAAGACAGGAGAGAGATGAGGGATTTAGCCAGGTGTACGTCTAGGAAGAGACTGTTCTAGGCAGAGGTAGCAGTCACGGTGAAGACCCTAATGCGTGATGTTAGAGGAGCTAACTGAAAGAAAGTCACTTTGTCACCTTTTGTATCAGTGCATATACTGATCCTGAATCCCACAGTCAGAGGCGAGTGAGCAAGGAGGGGAGCTGTTGGAGATGAAGTCAGAGAGGTAATGGAGCCAGATCATATAGGCCTTCTTAAACCATTGTAAGGACTTTGACATTCCCTCTGCAGGGTCTGCATGGAATTACGGAATCTAACTTAGATTTTCAAAAGATTCTTCTGGCTTCGGTGTTGAGACTAGGCTAGGATCAGTATTGCTTCTTGTTGCAGTCTCTGTGCTTAGTAAAATGGCTTTCCAGGAATAGGGATGTGCAAATTACTTAATGAGTCAGGTGGTTTATTTGACAGAATGTGCAAATCACTTGGGTAAGACAATGGAGAGGGATGGGGCTGTGGAACTGGGATGCAGGCTCTGTCTAAAAGCATGCACACTGAAAGTTAAAAAATGCTGTGTTGGTTATGCCAGAACACATCTGTGGTGGGAGTGGGTTCAGGAACATATTCCCGATGGCTGTTTAATGGTAGTTTAGCATAAAAAACCAAATAGGGTGATGGCAGAAGACCTTAGA